>NW_014577502.1:4820-8510 GCF_000485595.1 Priapulus caudatus
CATTGACACACACACACACACACATTCTCCACAGCATTACACACACACTCACTACACACAGCCAAGCGCGACGAGCACATTTACACACACACACGACATACGACACATATAATATATTATACACATTACACACAACCACATACCGCACAATCGTGGGCGGGACTGGTGCTAGCGAAGTGAAGCATGTAGATAAGATTATACAATGAGCACACGTGCTGTCAGCCTGTCCGGCTGCCACACTTTGAACGTATAAGAACGGCCGAAGAATATTATCTTGCTAATAAGGACGAATAAGTGCGAATAAGTGCGAAGTGCGAATAAGTGCGAATAAGGACACATTTGCTGCTATTCGCACCGCGGCGGTGCGAACAAGGACACGTTTGCTTGCTATTCGCACCGCGGCACACACACACACACACACACACACACACACACACACACATACACACACTCATACACATACACACACACATCCACAAACACACGACCAGCACGACTGTCACACAGGAGCAAAAACAGCACGGGATGCGAAGCCAACACTTAAGCAAACACAAACACATGACACAATCCCAGTCACCTTCACCGCCTACCCCACTTTTATGCACTTTGACGCACCCACAACGACCAGACCACACACCACCCGAAGACCTCGCTTCACCTAGTCTTCGTACAACAGCACACACACCACGCAGCACTACCACCCCACCACCCTCACTGCCCACCTAAACATACACATCGCTGTCTAGTGCCTCCTCCAGCACCGACCACCACCATCCTCCCGGCACCGATGCACTTCCCCTTACAGCCACCACCTACATACTGCACACGACTCACTACTACCTCTTTACTCCTCCTCTTCCTCCTCCTCTTCCTGCCTCGCTGCCCTCGTCCCCTCCCCCCTCCCCTGGATCCCGGTCCGGAGTCGTATCTGTTCTTCCGCGCGTGCGCTCCGCATCGCCCGGTCTTCCGTTTTGGCGACAAGCCCCGCTCAGCACAGAGCGATGAAGCTGGAACCATCAGCGGCCGGGCGGCAGGCAGCAGGGGAGGGAGGAGGGGGAGGGAGGGGAGGGGAAGAGCAGGGAGGAGGTGGAGGAGGAGGTAGAGTAAGCACGAGGAGAAGATGATGGAGGAAAAGGCGGGAGGAGGAGAGAGAGACGGAGGGTAAGGAGGGACCAAGCAGGAGAGGAGAGGAGAGAACACAGGAGAGACACACACACGAAAAGCTGCGCTGGAGGCACGGGGAGAGATGTGCCCGCTGGCCGCGTCGAAGGCGAAGGCTGAAGCATGTAGTGAGCTTTTAATAGAGGGAGGGTGGGGGACAGAGACGGGTGCTGGTCCAGCCTGCCGCCGGGCTGCGGAATTTTGGTTTCCGACTTGAGTTCCGGGACCCACCATAAGGGCGATGGAGACGTGTTTTGTAAATGAAATGGGCGGTGTCATTGAATGATATGGTATGGAGTTAGTGAGGTTGAGGTGGTCGAGTGACCAAAAGTTGAGTTAGGGGCCAGTAAGGGGGGGGGAAGGCGCGTAAAGGGGAGGAAAAGGGAGTGGGAAGGGACGCGGGGAGGTTGTACATACAGAGAGCAATTTTATTTCCGGCAAATTGTGGCGTCAAGCGGATCATCGTAGTTAACCATTGCGATTTGCAGTCAGCATTGCGCTCGGCCAAGTCTTGCTGAGAATTGTAGAGAGTTAATGATGGACGAAAGAGGCGGATACAATGAACACAGAGGAGAGCGGTGCGGTCGGGGGATTGGGAGGGCTGGAGAGAAGTGGAGGTAGGAGAGCCATGGAAGCAGGTAGGCGACAGACGATATTTAGCCAAAACGGAGTGGGAAAAAAGAGGGTTAGAGGACGGTGCCCGAGGACTGGAACGCAACTGGTATGAACGTGGGGATAAGAGACGACGGCAGAGGAGTAGAAGAGTGGGGAGAAGATGAGTAAATCGTTTAGATTCAGGCACGCAGTACACACAAGCAGGCCACAAGCGGCAGGTTAACGCCGCAGCGAGAGCGCAGTCTGAGCGGACACGAGGCCATGCAGTTAATGGCATGGCAGCCAAGTCAGCAAAACACAGTGCAGGTAGCACAAGCAGTAGGCGGCTGGAATGCAGTCGAGTAGCCGGCAGAGCATAAGAGTGAGGGGAAGCAAAGTGCAGGACCGAGCGACTGATAGATAAGATTTACACCCCCAACAAAGCGCAACACAACTTAGTACGAGACGAGATCATTTACAGCTCATCTAACAGCGGACGATATGTTTAACTTTTTTTCCGGAGAGAACGACAACCGGGGCACCGTCGCTGCTCGTTTGCTATTTTTGCAGCAACTGGGAATGTGACAAAAAGGTCGCGCCCGGTGTGCGGTGATCAGATCCGCAAATGGATATTGCGCATCAGGCGGGTGCGAATAAAGGACACATTTGGGCGCATATTCCGGGCCACGGCGCGGCGTGTGCGAACAAGGAGCACGTTTGCTTGACTATTCGCACCAGCGGCCAACACCACACGACACACACAGGGCACACACACGGACAGCACACAACACTGGGTACACAGCACACACGTCCTCCTGTACACGGGAACCACACCAACCCGGGCAACACCACGACATCAAGCAAGACACGACCGACACACACACACACTCCGGCCAAGGAAGGCTTCCGCAGACAGAGTTACGAAGAGAGATTGGGAGGAGAGGAGGAGGGGAGGGAGAGGAGGGGGAGAGAAGCGTCTGCATCCTCCCTTATTCTCAACACTTTTCCTCAGCCTCCCCATCCTCCATCACATTCCCTCATCCTCAACACCTTCCCTCATCCTCCCACGACATCCCTCAGCCTCCCTCAGCCTCTCTCAGCCTCCGTCACCTTTCCTTATCCTCAAGACCTTCCCTCATCCTCTGCATCCTCCCTCATCCCCCACCAGCCTCCCTCAGCCTCTCTCAGCCTCTCTCAGCCTCCCCATCCTCTCTCTTCCCCAACCAGCCTCCCTCAGCCTCTCTCAGCCTCTCTCATCCTCCCTCAGCCTCCCTCATCCTCCCTTAGCCTCCCTCAGCCTCCCTTAGCCTCCCTCAGCCTCCCTTAGCCTCNTCTCTCTCTCTCTCTCTCTCTATCTCTCACAAACACAAATACACACACTCGGCAATCAGCAGAGCGTCCCATTGCGCAATCATGCGTGTGCGTGTCGCAAGATCACTGTGGCAGATGGGTGTCCGGACGCGTAGCCCAGCGGCTCCTCGTCCGGAACCGGTCGCGTAGCCACGGCCTATTTTTAAAATTACTTTTTATCATGCACGTCTTACACCTAAACACAAAGCATACATCATCAAATGACAGTTTTGTCATATATGGCTACATAGCTTTCGATATTTATCATTTTCATTTTTGTTTTCTCACCAGACCTCATGATATCTCTCATAATTACTGTTTTTAAAATTGTCAGCGCATCGTCAAGAAAATAAGAAGAAGAAATAAGAAGAAGGAATAAAAATTAAAAATTAAAAAAAGAAGAAGGAAAAAAGAAGGAATAAGAATAAGAAATAAGAATAAAAAATAAAAAAAAGAAGAAGGAAAAAAGAAGGAATAAGAATAAGAAATAAGAATAAAAAATAAAAAAAAGAAGAAGGAAAAAAGAAGGAATAAGAATAAGAAATAAGAATAAAAAATAAAAAAAAGAAGAAGGAAAAAAGAAGG
>NW_014577502.1:9129-12742 GCF_000485595.1 Priapulus caudatus
GTAAGCAATTCATGTGTTTGTATATATTTATGGTGTAAACATGCTCATGCTATGATCTAAGTATTATTAGTATTAGTATTAGAGCTAGGATTTAGTCAACTCTGTGATAATCTGATCGAGAGCCATTATTACACTGTACACAATCCATGTGATGTATCATAATGTAGTACAATGTATTATTAGCTCTTGATCTGGTCTGATTGTTACCAATGCAACGCCAACGGCAATGTAATCAGTAATGATGCAAATGCATCAGAAAAATTATAATGTTGCCCATCATTGTCTGTATTTATATTACTATAGTAATACTATACTAGTATTACTACTATAGTAGCTCCAAGAAACGGTCTTTGCTAGGGTTAGGAGACCTTGTGTGAGTCTGTGTCGACACGACTGTTGTATACACGGCAATGTGTATATTGATGTTATTATAACACAGCCTGCATGGTTGGGTTAATTTCTATTTACCCTACTGCATGCGGCTGCTAGGGTCTATGTCCCCCAGGGTATAGTCCGAGCCGACGCAGACCCCAGTAATGGTAACTCTCCCTCCCAGTAATGATAAACCCGCACTCTCAGATTAGCAAAGCGGAGTTATATTATAATGTCTGTATTTGCGGACAACCCAGGGTACTGCCGGAACGTACCCTGGTTACGGTCCGGTGTACCGGAACGTACCCTGGTACTAAATACTACTATCTAATAGGCCGGACCGTACCTCGCCTACTCCACTAACGAGTCTATAGGGAGTCGCCTACGCCTAACCCTAACCCTAACCCTAACTCTATAAGCCTAACCATATCAGCTAGATAGTTACCAGGGTATGTTCCGGTATACCGGACCGTACCCAGGGTACGTTCCGGCAGTACCCTGGGGGACATAGACCCTATGAGCCTTACTGCGCTGATCTTGCTGATGCGTGCAAATGAGCGTGATTCGATCCTTTGTACACTATAGGCAGGCATGCCAGCGCAACCATGCAGTCTGTCAGGGGCAGATCTAGCTTTCAGGAGAGGGGACACAATGTGGACGGCTATAGATTGCCATGGTGTCATGGTATATATTAAATATTTACTAGGCAAAACACCACAGAATGGGCTGAGCAAGCAACCGTACACATTTACAGTAAAGCTTGCGCAATCAATCGAGCTCTGCTCATGCCTACCATGCCATACTGCGAATGTAGGTCAGCCTAAAGCGAATTACTCGAGCGAACAGTTGGTTCGGATCGTTTGACGACCTAAAAGTTTTCCTATCTGTCGCCCCAATTTAAAATTCTTTTTGCTGGCCGCCCGGGACGACTATCTAGTTATGAGTTTATTTTCCCAAGGCCTAAAGCTACAAAGGTATTAGTTATTCCATGTGGACAACAATACGTAAAGTAACGAAACTTAAACGCTAACAGCATTTAAAAAAAATTAGGTGGTATAGCTTATTATTATTATAAATTAGAGACAAATTCGCATTTTCTGATACCGATGCTGCGTTATCATTTATTATCATACCGTACTGCCATGCCAATGATTAGGACAGCGACTTCGGGCCTAATCATACAAGTGCGTCAATGCAGTTTACAGACCCATTAATCTCAGAACATCATGTCTACTGTGGTTAAGAAACCACACTTGGTTGCTCACGTCCTCATGAATGCATCGTTTAGTGTTAGCCTCATTAGCAGCCTCCAGTACAGCCTGCCCCAGCGGCAATCAGAGTGATGTGCTAATTAGGACGTAATTATATTGAAATCTCACGGCTTGCCCATATTGGGCGATAGTGCCATGACAATGAGCATATACGTTAATAATATACAGTTATTGCTAATAACTTGCCCCTAACGATCATTATAGCAGCCCAATTAATCTAATTTAACAGGTACTCGTATATGCTCAGCCTATTGATCAAGACCTTAAGGAAATAAATCTCTTTATATGCCTATTGCATGTATACGATGCCATTCGCAGGACCATGGAGCACGAAATTTGTTTTATGCTGCTACGTGCCCCTAAAGAGCCGTCTTGTCGTCGCATCCAGCAGCGCAAACTGAGAGTGCCTGACTGTCGGACTGTGGTGAGGCCAACGTTAAGCGCCATTCGAGGCTAACTATTAGCTATAGTTTAATTAGGGTCAGTAGGGAGCAGAGGCTGCCTTGCCATCTCTCTCTATAATCTGCTTGGGGCTGCTAATACAGGGAGAGAGCAGTTGGTAGTTATTGCCCTTGCGATCAGACTCTAAGGAACGTTTGATTTATCATTCCCTTGCGCTTAGGCCCTCAGTTGCTTATAGTGTCTAGCGCATTTTGCCTAAATAACTAGTTACTACTCTAGGCCTCATCCGCGACATTATCACTATCTCCTGATGCATTCTACTTGCTTCCCTGGATGCTCAAATGCGCTTAGATTTGCTTCACATTTCGCACTAGGTCAGCCAAATTGCCTGGGCATGCATTTTTGACACTTGGCCCGCAATAGCGGGGCCATTGCCACCGTGGAAGGGTGTTGACGGCACAGTGGCCTGTAAGCCTTCTAGTTAATACTAAGCCGATGAACTTTAATTTTTCTTCGCGATATGTATATTAACCTATAAGATTGATATTTTCGATTTATAATTTTCGTCACTGACATTCTCTCCCGCCGAACTTTTATGGTACCAGGCTTGAAATCTTTTACTTTCAAATTTGCCAGTGTGCAACGCGTCCGTGAATGAAGAGGAGCTCATCATGGCTCTGTTCTTCCTCCATTCGACCCAATCTACATCTGAATATTCCATGTCTAGCATGCTACTGATACCAGGTATACTGCCCCATTTTCCAATGATGTTTACAACCACTCGCGCTTCATGCGGAAATGTACTATGCTTTGTCATGCCTCCCTATAGCCTCATGCACGCTATGCTTTGTATATTTACCGCAATTTAGATAGATATGACCGTGCGTATAGTCGTGCTTTAGAAATAATAAATCTCGCTCCCCACAGTTCTGATAATTTATTTAGTCAGACTGTGCTCACTTTTATGGATTTTACTTATAGGTAATATAAGTATGAATCTAAAAACCGGGGGTGGTTACTTATCATATGCCTCGGTACTTACCCCAGGGTGTGTTCATAATTTTGCGGAGTTAGGGCGCCGGCTGCTTTTCCAACTTTCTAATAGCCGGGTCGTGTGTTTGTGCCACTGGGATCCGTCTGCGTGCGGCTCGGCTGCGCGCCTGAGCCTAAATAGGTCCCCCTTTGGCAAAGTTTGGAATCGCTGCGACACTAATGGCTCCCCTTCGTTTCTGTTGGGGCGGGTCTTCTGCGATTCGTGTTCAATTCAGAGAGGCCCATCTGCCGCGTTCCCTCGGTATGTATCTCCCGGCCCCCCCTCACGCGCGGCCCCCTCCTATTCCCTCCACTCTTTGCCTCCACTTGTCTGCCAAGACCTCGCTAATATGGCGGGTAGGGCCCGTCCGGGTTAGGACTCTTTGCATTTGTTAGTGCAATTAGGGTGTTGGCCTGATTATTGTTCATTTGTGCGTATGTCGAAGTTAGGGGGCCGGTGGGTTCGGCGTACGCTCTAGTCTTCAATATGCGGTCTGCCTTGAATAGGGCGTAGGGTTTTCCTCAGATGCTGCAGT
>NW_014577502.1:12755-13569 GCF_000485595.1 Priapulus caudatus
AATAAGAATTAAAAATAAAAAAAAGAAGAAGGAAAAAAGAAGGAATAAGAATAAGAAATAAGAATTAAAAATTAAAAAAAGAAGAAGGAAAAAAGAAGGAATAAGAATAAGAAATAAGAATAAAAAATTAAAAAAAGAAGAAGGAAAAATGAAGGAATAAGAATAAGAAATAAGAATAAGGAATAAGAATAAGGAATAAGAATAAGGAATAAGAATAAGGAATAAGAAGAAGGAATAAGAATAAGAATAAATAAAAATAAGACGAAATAAGAAAAAGAATAAGAATAAATTTCCCGCACATTCCAAAGAGAGAATCAGTGCCTTGTAAAATACAAGAGAGGGAGTTTCGCTGTGGAACCATCTGCAATGACGTCATCCGGGTTATGGCGGCGCCCATGGGTGTAAGCAATTCATGTGTTTGTATATATTTATGGTGTAAACATGCTCATGCTATGATCTAACTTCATCATAGATATAGAATAGAGCTATACAAGTCTATCTTTATTCAATATCTTTGCAATTATATAGACTCCTACCGTAACAACCGGGTGAACCCTTGAACGAAAGAAACCTTTGAAAGAACCCGGTCCCTTGAACTTAATTATATTTACTTTTGTTTTAGTTTTAGTCAACTCTGTGATTAGCTCTAGTACTATAGCCCGCTTACATTAACTGCCGCTGGTTGCCAGCGGCAGTTAATGTAAGCGGGCTATGGTACTAGAGCTACTCTGTGATAATCTGATCGAGAGCCATTATTACACTGTACACAATCCATGTATCATAATGTAGTACAATGTATTATTAGCTCTTGATC
>NW_014577502.1:13579-17707 GCF_000485595.1 Priapulus caudatus
ACACACACACACACACACACACACACACACACACACACACACACACACACACACACACACACACACACACACACACACACACACACGGACACATACACACACACACACACACACACACACACACATACATACATTCTCACACATACACACACACACACACACACACACACACACACACACACACACACACACACACACACACACACACACACACACACACACACACACACACACACATACACATATACACACCCACATACACAGAATCGTGGCGGGATGCTGCTAGCGAAGTGAAGCATGTAGATAAGATTGTACCATGCACACGTGCTGTCAGCCTGTCCGGCTCCACTTTGAACGTATAAGAACGGCCGAAGAATATACGGACACATACACACACAAACACACACACACACACACACACACACACACACACACACACACACACACACACACACACACACACACACACATCACACAACACATCTCTCTCAATTTCTTTCTCTCTCTTTCTCCAATAAAAAAATGCTTGTTGAAATGATGTGTATACGCAACTGGGTATCTGCGTTATGGTAGCTACGCCCAGGCCCGTCGGAAGGAATTTTAAAGTGGTACGGTTTCAGTGGGGGTCTGGGGGTGAAACCCCCTGCGAGGTTCGAAGGGGCAGACAGGGTGACCAGATTTTAGAAATTTGAATACGGGACAGGAAACGATGCGAGGGAGTCGAGGAGGGTGTGGCAGGGGGTATCCCCCTCCTACGGTAAGAACTTTTTTTGAATTGGGGGTGCAAATCATGCAATTTAGCATACTTTAAAATAATTTTTTTTATTCTTTTATTATATTGCAGAAAAGGACAAATTACTCTTCATTAAATAGAAATTGAAGTCAAGCTGCGGAACTCTTCATACAGTGCATCAACTTAACACACACACACACGCGCGCGCGCACACACACACACGCACAGAAAGAGATCGATATACGATACTGCGGTCTGCGATCCTAAATCGGTAAATCCATTAGTAAGATGTCAAAAAAGTTCATCAATTTTATGTCGAAAATGTTACATAATGTTTAAGCATACATTTACAGATTATTTTATTAACAATACTGACAGGTAGGTAACTGATCAGATGGTTCTATGAAAAACTCAAATCACATGCTGTGAAAATGCCAAAAACTGAACGCCGATGGTGATTGGCATTGACAAAATCATTTGCAGCTTCAATCAGGTTCAATCGATCCGTATGATCTTTGTGGACGTGTAACAGCATAAGATGGTTGAGGCGCTGCTGAGTCATGGTAGATCTCAAGTAGCTCTTTATGCGCTTCATAGCACTGAATGAGCGCTCACTAGCTGCGTTCGTCGCTGGCATGACTAAAATTAGCTTTAGAAGAGTGCATACTTGCGAGAGGTGATCACGACGACCGGGTCCCAGTCCTCGCATGTAACTAACAACCTTTGGCAATGTCCACTCTGTATGTTGGGCATTAGAATTGAAAGTGGCTTTCATGGTCTCTAGTTGGTTTATTTTTTTAGATCACACTTTTTGAGATCATCCCCGTAAAAGTCACACACAAACGCGATCAACTAGCTCTTCGTCCACTTCCTGATTGTTGCAGGTTTTGAGTAGCAGCTGCTGAAGTTTTGCGTACGTTTCGTACCCCTATTTTCTTCTCTCTCTCTCTCTCTCCACTCTCTCGTCGTCTCTCTCTCCTTCTCTCTGCTCCGTCTATCTCTCTCCGTCTCGTCTCCTCCTCCTTTTCTCGTCTCTTTCTTCTCCGCTCCCATCTCTCTTGGCTTTTTTTTTACATGTTTTTTCTTTTCTTTAGGGCTGAAAATTGGTACGGCGTCAAGATGCCGCCGCAAACCGTAGCGGCTCCGACGGGTCTGGCTACGCTCATGCTTACGTCTTCTCACTTATTCGCGGGTATTCATTTTAGACTGGAGTTTCTAGACCCGTCCGTGATAAAATTCGGGATCGATTGTCATTGAAATACATAGTAAACATATTTATCATCTGTTTCGCCCAAAATAACAGTCTGCTACCTAGAATTTTCGATTTCCAATATACGACTTCGATATACAGTAGTCCCTTTCATTTGAAGACTGATGGCTGAGACCATTAATTGCTATGAGATTGTATCTTGTATCTTGTTTCTTGGGGTTCCTCTCTTGTATTTCACAAGGGCACTGATTCTCTTGGAATGTGCGGGGAAATCCTGTAGATAAGGAAATTCTGTCTACAAGTTAGCATTAATTATTTTACTTTCTCTAATTGATCATGCTTTTCTAACATATTCTAGTGCTCGGTTTTAGTATTTCGGGTCATCACTTTTCCAATCTTCTACTCGTTCCCCTTATTATACCCTCTATATACCTTACATGAGTATAAATGTTCAAATTTTATTTTTTCCTTTCGTCACACAAATCACATATATCATTACTGTAGTTATTTTTAACGCAGTGGCTACGCGTCCGGAACCGGTCGCCTAGCCTCCAGGTTACGCATCCGCGGACATCCACTCACGCAGTGATCTCGCGACTCGCGTACACGCATGATTGCGCAACGGGACAATCTCTCTCTTCTCTCTCCTCTCTCTCTCTCTCTCTCTCTCTCTCCTCTCTCTCTCTCTCTCTCCTCTCTCCCTCCCTCCCTTCTCTCTCCCTCTCTCTCCCTCTCTCTCTCACACACACACTCTAGCTCTCTCTCTCTCTCACACACACACACACACACACACACCGAAATCTACCCAAAATTCCACCAATAAAATCGTGTTATCGTATGCAAGTCATGTTGGCACAACAAACGAATAAACATATACATCAACACAGTGACAAGACACAATTATCTCCTCTGTTGTTGTGTGTGTGTGTGTGTGTGTGGTGTGTGTGTGTGTGTGTGTGTGTGTGTGTGTGTGTGTGTGTGGCACGTGTGTGTGTGTGTCTGTGCGTGGTGTGTGTGGTGTGTGTGTGTGTGTGTGTGTGTGTGTGTGTGTGTGCGTGGTGTGTGTGGTGTGTGTACGCGCGCGCGTGTGTGTGTGTGTGTGTGTGTGTGTGTGTGTGTGTGTGTGTGTGTGTGTGTGTGTGTGTGTGTACGTGTGTGTGTGTGTGTGTGTGTGTGTGTGTGTGTGTGTGTGTGTGTGTGTGTGTGCGCGTGTGTGTGTGCTGTGTGTACGTGTGTGTGTGTGTGGTGTGTGTGTGTGGTGTGTGTGTGTGTGTGTGTGTTGTGTGTGTGAGCTATTATGTGGATGTCAGGCGCGCCGGGAAGCAGTTTTGGATTGGGGGGGGGCAAAGACCTAAAAGGGCTCACGATTTTTGAGCGCGTGTGCGTGAGCGCGTGTGGCGACGAGCGTGTGGCGTGAGCGCGTGTGTGCGACGTGGGTGCGTGAGCGCGTGTGTGCGTGAGCGCATGTGTGTGACGTGTGTCCGTCTTTCTCACGATTGCACTTCGCACTTTTTTTGCCCCCTAATTTTCTTCTACACTCTGACGTCACGTTGCCATTTTCGTCCAAACGCAACAAGTCCACACTGCAACTAAACCGACCAGGCTCTCCAGACTGTTACAGCACCAACACGAGTGTTAGAAGGCCTCACAATGCTCATCCGAAACGCTATATTTCTCCCAGTACTAGACTAGCAAATACTTCGTGCATGCATAATCATAACTACCTTATGGCAAAATAAACTCTAGTTCCTCCGCATTTCACTGCGCGTTCGTCTATAAAAGTATTTTGAACCAAATACCTTCAATGCTTGTGGGAAAATCTCCGTATGTGTTTGACAGTTTCCACAAGTCCCCGTAGCACCGTGCAGCGGTGCTGGCGGTAGCAGCGCTAACGCGGCCAGCAAAGATAAAAATCACTGTGACGTCAACGTCACCACTTCGAATTCTTATTTCTGTTTGAAACAGTCGGTCGTTTGCGCCAGTTCCTCACGCCTTCTTTCTGTGGTTTTAAGCAAACGCTGCAGTGAAATAGCAGCACTAGAGTTTATTTTTGTCATAAGGGTAGTGTGATTATGCCTGACACGCCCCAGTATTTCTAGTCTAGTAGTAGAGTAAATTAGCGTTGGATGCGCATTGTGCGGCTTTAAGCGAGAAGGAACGTTGTGGCTAGCACTGCATCTAGATT
>NW_014577502.1:21970-24470 GCF_000485595.1 Priapulus caudatus
GAGCAAACTCTTACCCAAGTGTCAATCCGTTACGACTGCGTCACCGCAGGGTACGGTTCCGTGCATATCCGTAGTCGGTTGGGGACATATGACCTAGTGTTAGCTTACTTTTGGTGCGTCTGATCTTCTGATGCGTGCAAATGAGCGTGATTTCGACGGGGTCCTTTTACACTATAGGCAGGCATGCCAGCGCAACCATGCAGTCTGTCAGGGGCAGATCTAGCTTTCAGGAGAGGGGACACAATGTGGACGGCTATAGATTGCAGGTGTCATGTATATATTAAATATTTACTAGGCAACACACAGAATGGAGGAGCCAAGCACCGTACACATTACAGTAAAGCTTGGAATCAATCGAGTGCTCCCTGTCACTGTACCATGCAACTGGAATGTAGGTCAGCTAAAGGAATTACTACACGAACAGTTGGATCTTGATCAACCTAAAAGTTTGCCTTTGTCGCAAATTAAAATTCTTTTTGCTGGCCGGGAACTATCAGATGAGTTTATTTTCAAGGTAAAGTACAAAGTATTAGTATTCCATGTGGACAAACAATACGTAAAGTAACGAACAAACGTAAAGCATTTAAAAAAAATTAGGTGGATATATGTTATTATTATATAAATTAGAGACAACATTCAGCATTTTCTATTACCTATGTGGTTATCATTATTCATAATTTCTACTGCATGCAATGTATAGGACAGCGACTTCGGGCAACATACCGTGGTCAATGCAGTTTATAGACCCATAACTCAGAACATCATGTCTACTGTGGAAGAACCACACTGGTTGCTCACGTCCTCAGAAGATCGTTATAGCTCATTAGTCAGCTCCAGTACAGCTGCAGGGCAATCAGGTGAGTGCCTAATTAGGGTAATTATATTGAAAACTCACCTTGCCATATTTGGAGCGATAGTGCATGACAATAGAGTATACGTTAATAATATACAGTTAATTGCTAATAACTGCTAACGATCATTATAGCAGCAATTAATCAATATTAACGGTCACTCGTATATGTCAGCTATGATCAAGACCTAAGGAATAAAAGTCTCTTTATATACTATTGATTATACGATGCCATTCGCAGACCATGGAGCACGAAAGTTGTTTTATGTGTACTGTAAAGAGCCGTCTTGTCGTCGCATCCAGCCAGGCAAACTGAGAGTGCGATGTCGGACCTGTGGTGAGGCAACGTTAAGCATTTCTAAGGTAACTATAGCTATAGTTAATTAGGTCAGTAAGGGAGCAGGTTGCTTGCATCTCTCTCTAGATCTGTTTGGGGCTAATACAGGGAGAGAGCAGTTGGTAATTATTGCTTCATCAGACTCTAAGGAACGTTTAGATTTATCATTCCCTTGGTTAGCTCAGTTGTATATCTAGCATTTTGTAAAAACAGTTACTACTCCTAGGCCTCATCCGGACATTATCACATCTCCTGCATGCATTCTTCTTGTTCCCTGATGTCAAAGCTAGATTGTTCACATTTCGCACAGGAGCCAAATTGCTGGGATGATGTTTTGACACCTGGCAGAATAGCGGGCATTTGCCACCGGGAAGGGTGTGACGGCACAGTGGCTGTAAGTTCTATATACTAAGCGATGAACTATTTCTCGGATATGTATATTAACCTATAATGATTGATATTTCGATTTATAAATTTCGTCACTGACATCTCGCGAACTTTTATGTCACAGGAATTTTACTTCAAATGCAGTGTGCACGCGTCCGTGAATGAAAGAGAGTCGATGGTCGTTCTTCCTCTCATTCGACCCAACACACTGAATATTCCATGTCTAG
The DNA here is from genome assembly GCF_000485595.1 of Priapulus caudatus. NCBI lineage: Eukaryota > Metazoa > Priapulida > Priapulimorpha > Priapulimorphida > Priapulidae > Priapulus > Priapulus caudatus. The sequence goes on from NW_014577502.1 coordinate 23,772, forward strand.
CATGTACTGATACCAGGTAATACTGAATGTTTCACAATGATTTTACAACCACTCGGTTCATGGAAATGTAGTTTGTCATGCTCCCTAATAGCCATGCAAGCTATGTTTTATATACCGATTTAGATAGATAGACGTGCTAAGTCCAATGTTTGAAATAATAACTTGTCCCCCAGTCTGATAATTTTTTAGCAGGACTGGCTCAGTTTTATGGATTTTACTATAGGTAATATAGTAGAACTAAAAACCCGGGGGGGTTACTATATATGCCGGTATTACCCCAGGTGCGTTCCAAATTTTGCGGGTTAGGGGGGTGTTTTCCAACTTCTAAAGCGGGCCCGCGCGGGAGCAAATAGGCCCCCCTTTGCAAAGCTAATCTCGCAATAAGCCCTCGGGATCGTTCAATTCAAGCACTGCGCCCGGAGTAGGCCCCCCTTACGGGTCCCCTCCATTCCCTCAACTCTTTGCCCTCCACTTGTCTGCAAGACCTCACAATAGGGGGTAGGGTGCGGGTAGGACTCTTTCATTGTGCATGCAATAGGGGGTGGGATATTTTTATTGTGTATGCAATAGGGGGTGGTAGTCTTCAATTGCGTCTGCAATAGGGGGTAGGGTTTTCCAATGTGCAGTTCGCACTAGGGGGCCTATTATTTTTAGTGAGAACACACATGGGGTAATACCGGCTTATATAGTGACCCCCCC
>NW_014577502.1:29470-106375 GCF_000485595.1 Priapulus caudatus
ACTGCATCATAAATTGAAAAAAGCCATAATAGTGACAAAAGCACACAATGAGATTGCCCTCACAAAAAAACGCAGATTATAATAGAATCCATATGTAAACTGAATCTAATTACGCAGAAATAAATAACATGTCAGGACCAAAATTCCTTACAACGATGCACGCATGCGCACACCAGTCAAACGGCCGCAAAATTCCAATTTGCTCAGCGTAGCACGATGTAATTTCTATTACAAAAAGAACCACCCCCTCCCTCCCTTTGCTTTCACCACAGCTCTCAATGGACTGCACATAGTGATCCGAAGCAATGCTTCATCTCTTATCTACCTGTTCACGGATCAATAACCTATTTGCAGCAGGACTCTCGCTCGTAAAATGATATTCATTTTCATGCTCGTATGCCGTGACTGCCTCGGTTAATGATATTGGACCAAATCCACGAAAAATATGAGATGCTCAACACCAGCTCTGCCCGCGTAGCCCTTCTCTTTTCAACGTCGCAGAGTGAAGGGCTGACTACAGGTAGAGCTGATCAATTCATCAGCACATTTGGAAAGAAATAGAATACGGATGATGCATGCATATGCCTCGTTACACTTACATTCGGTCATAGGTATAGAGACAGCATACGTAATTATCTTTTTATAATTACACATATACTTGTTTCTACACTATCTGATTCGATTATCACTCAGTTGACCTATTTGGTTTTTGTAAAAGCCACGTGAAACATATTGGCAATAGGTATGATGCAAATCAGAAACTCATCCGTTTCACAGTTCATACATCTGATCCCCACAGTTTAATGTAATTAATCAGATACACCAGTATCACAGGGCTGCCAACTCTCACGCATTGACCGTGAGACTCACGCATTTTGACCAAATCTCACGCTCTCACGCTGATCTTACAATATCTCACGCGCAGCAAAAAAATGCTGAGATATCTCACTTCATGAATAAAACGCTGAAATATCTCACGCACAGCAAAAAAAAAATTTCAATATCTGAAAACAGTCACTTTAGTATGCACCAAATTGCACAAATTGAAGTTATAAAATGCAAAAGCTCCCTACTGTGGGAGGTGGGAAACCCCCTCCCACATCAACCCCCCCGCTCGGTCGCTTCGATCCCTCGCATCTCACTCTCACCTATCACCCAATGTTGGCAGCCCTGGTATCATATCACATCACTACACTCATACACAATACTGTAAATCGCACAAATCAACCAACGCAACCAATCATGGCGCACTGCAGTTCTTCAGTGCAGGGAAACCATCCATGCCCCCTTAGTTTACGGACTTGGTAACACAAACGAAAACATTAAGACATCTAATTACTATTACAGCGTAAATTAGGCGCCTTCGCCGGCAGCCTCTACTTAAGCACGACTAGTAATGCGTCTCGTCACTCCGTGATTGCTGAGTGGCGTGCGAAAATGTCACAAAAAGCGAGATTATGTTCACCACGTGCCCACGCACGCATGCTTTTGCATGACTACAAATGGCTTGAATTGTTACAGGCACCGGGAGATACGGGAGTAAAGCAGCCCGACTCTGTACAGGCAAGTAACAGTCTAATAGTCGAGAGCTCGATAACAAATCAGAATGCATGCAGCCAAAGAATTTCCAGTGATGTCACCACGCCAACCCTTTCTCAAGGTGCTTTGATGCGAAAATATCACGACGCCAACCAGTTGTGATACAGCTAATGATGCAGGAAATGATATTACAGCATTTAAAGACAACAGATGTAGCAATCTCTTTACTTGTGATGCACATTGCCAAAGAAATACTAGTACATGGCATTGGGTGAACACTATTGTGGTATTCACCCTTACCGAAATACTGCTGCTGCTGCTGTTGCTGTCGTTGATGATGTTGTTGTTGTTGTTGTTGTTGCTGCTGCTGCTGCTGCTACTGTTTCTACTTCCCCCTTCCCCATCCCCCTCCTCCTTCTGCTGCTGCTTCTGCTACTGCTGACCACTACTGCTGCTGCTATTATTTTTTCTTCTCCACCCATCCTCCTCCTCCTCCTCCTCCTCCTCCTCCACCTCCTGGTGTTGCTTGACCTTCAAGGCCTGACATGCAAGATACCAGTTAGTAGTGGACCTTCGCTACCACATCCACTTTCACACCCAGCCTCGCAAACTCACGTCTTCGCAGCACATCTTAGTCGTACCCCGGGTACACGCCAGCTGCTAGTGCTTCCGGAAAGAGAACAGCACTGGCCGAACGACAGTGTTACGTTCTCAGCACCACTGCGATAAACGAATCGTCCGCCACGGACAACGCCGACGGCAACAACGCCTACACGGTGTCAGCGCGCGGCACGCACGATGGCACCGACTCTCGAGAACGAACAAAGCGTTAATACTTAAGTAATGGAGCACACGATAGACAGCAGGGGCCGGTTTCACGAAGCGTACTTAAGTATTGAATCGTGATTAAATCACTAATCATTATTAACTTCTCGTACTTAAATTAAAGTGAATGTTTCACGAAGCTAAATTAACTTTAATCATGATTAACTTCTCGTACTTAAATTGAAGTGACTGTTTCACGAAGCGTAATTAACTTTAATCATGATTAAGTTAATCACAATATTTAATTCTACTCAGGAGCATGATTAAATCCACTAATCATAATTAGTTGCTAGTACTAGAACTTAGAAGTAGGTAGTACTAGTATATTAAGTACGCTGCAGATTTTACAATTGGAAATTTTACTTCAATTTTTTCCCAAGGTAATTTAAATTATCTAAGATTTGCTGTACTACTTCAATCATTATAGTTACAAATTAATTCCTTTTCATGTACCGAACTTGAAGATATTTTTGGCGTATTGGTCCGCCATATTGAATACCGTCTAATTTGTTTTAGACTGGTACTCGCTCCCACCTCGATTACTCGATTCCCATCGAGGTAATCTATAAGGCAGAGAGGGAGCGAGTACCAGTCTGATTCATGTTGAAGTCGGCTAATATGTGATTTAGTTAATATGTTACCTAAATTGCTTCGTGAAACAGATTTTTGACGTATGAATTAACTAATTACCGGAAGTTAAGCTTATGCATTAGTGATTTAATCATACTTAAGTTAAGTACGCTTCGTGAAACCGGCCCCAGGAAGTTATTACACAAAGAAAACTTTCGTAGATTCGATAATGGAATCGGTGGCACACAACGCGAGCCCGCTTCTGACCCACCGCCAATGCGTCGCGTCGATTGATATCACAGCCGCTTTCATCCGCCCGGCTGCTCGTCGATCGACTCGGCGTGTACCAGCTGAATGAGGGCGCGGTCGAGGCTGCCCGTCTGCTGTAGAGGCCGCCCTTCTGGAGCGTTTGGGTCGAGAGGCAGGATGAGGCCTTTAACTCGCGGCGTGTCGGATACGATATCGGCGAGCAGCCAGGTGCAGAGCGGACTCAACCGGCGCGATCTGAGCGTGTACTTCAACGAGTGAGGCCGTCGACGGGCAACACGTTCGCTCGTCGTGTCAGCAGATGCCATCTGCAAGGGCGACATTTCAGGTTTTAGTGAAGCTCATGTTGTCGTAGCTACTTTGCATGTGCAGTGGCTACGTCGTACACTGCCACTGCTACTGCACATGTCGTTGTCATAGCTACATCACGTGTTGTCATAGCTATTCTACGTGTTTTATCGTAGGAACTTCACACATTGTCACAGCTAGTTCACATGTTATCATATCTGTGTTACACATTGTCACAGCTAGTTCACATGTTATCATATCTGTGTTACACATTGTCACAGCTAGTTCACATGTTATCATATCTGTGTTACACATTTGTCACAGCTATGTCACATGTTTATTCATATCTGTGTTACACATTGTCACAGAGTTCACATGTTATCAATCTGTGTTACACATTGTCACAGCTAGTTCACATGTTATCCTATCTGTGTCACACATTGTCTTAGCTATGTCACACATTGTCACAGCTAGTTCACATGTTATCCTATCTGTGTCACACATTGTCTTAGCTATGTCACACATTGTCACAGCTAGTTCACATGTTATCATATCTGTGTCACAGATTGTCTTAGCTATGTCACACATTGTCACAGCTACAGGCCTTCATTTTTAAAGGGCGCGATCGCGCCCGCCGTCACCACACGCTCCCCAAATTGTGCCATGCTGTGCATGGCTCATCGGCGCAGCCTCCTCGGGCTTGTCTCTTCCTTCTGCCGGCCCTGCTCCTGTGAGGCGATGGTCACGCTGATAACTGTTGCACTGATGACGTCAAAACGTTCTAACCTAACGGTTTTACCTCACTGCCAACACCGCCACCACTAAACCCTCACACTAAACAACGCAGCCGCACGGCCGTCTGGAGCTCAATCTGACGGTCTGTTGCTACGATGTTATAAACGTAAAAGTTTCAGTCTGTGCGTAGCTACCACATTTGTTAGGCGCAGTAAATCAAAAAAAAAAAAACAAAAAAACATGCAGACACGCAGTTGCGTTGCACATCATTTGTCTAAAGACCGTCACTATCTCCCCCCCCAACCATGCGATTTTGGCTTTATTTTGAATTAAATGATACTTGCTCTTCACTTCGAATTTGTGTCATAGGATTTCACAGGTATCTATTTTTATCATATCTATAAAGATGTTCCACACATCATGAGCATGGATCTCAAGTATAATTAGAGGGGGCCGGGGAGTCCTTCTCCCCACCTCCCTCCCTCCTCCCTCCCCCCTGCCTCCACTTCACTCCCCTTGCCTCTCACTTCCACCCCCTTACCTCCCTATTCTCCCTCCCCCTGCCTTCGACCTCCCTCCCCCTGTCCCTCCCACCTCCCATCCCCTTGCACACCATCTCGCACGACTAATTGTACCCCGTTCCCGCCTCGATACACAACGCGTATGCACCGTTTTCGTCCTGCTCCCCGTCTCAATTTACTACTCTCTCTCTGCTTTATCTTAGACATTTCTCTCTCCTCTCTTCTTAATTATATAAAAAAAATTAAAACCCAGCGATGATGCCTTTTACTGCCCCTCATAAATGCTTTTCTTCCTTATGCCCTGAGATAATTGTTAGTGGGGAGGTGACAGTGGATGAGAGATTACATTACGTTCAAACTCATAAATCTATATAGTGGTCTCTAATATTTGCTATGGTAACAGGCTTATACTTGTTCGCCCTCACACTTTGGTAAATGGATACGCCGCCATAGCCTACTCGATATATGTTAAGAATTCAAGATGAAAAGTCAATTATTATATTATTATAATATTGGCTATCTAGTTAATATTTATTCGTTTAACAAAGACATGAGAATAAAATCTGAAATTTAAACTAGGGCCTTATAGTCTTGCCGGCGAGCATGCGCGCCGGTGCACAGTGCTAATCAATAATCAAGATGGGCATCGCTTCTGTTAAATCTCTACAGCTTAGGTACAGGCTAAAATCCAAGGTAAGTATAATTCAGGCAGTTGCTCAGCTGTGCAGTTAACAGGATGCATTAAGGTTGGCAGCAAACAATGTATGATTAAGAAGCGCCTAGCAGCCATGCGGCTGCCTAGTGTTTTTGCCTCGTGCAGCATTCACTGATTCATCATTCAGGCCTTCAGGAACCTAAGGCAGGTGCTATAGACAGACGTGCTTTAGCAAAATTCATATGCATTTTAAGCGAGCGTAAACCTTGCTTCAACAAACATTTGCGCTCTTTGCCAATTAAACTGTGCCAACTGTTAGCCTCACATTGACACAGCGTATGGCTCTAATAATAGCAAACAAAAAGCAGTTCAGTGCTTTTGCTTAACAAGTCAAACAAATCAATGTTAACCCTCCTCTTGGGGTCAAAAGGTTGATCCGATCACTATACTCTTCGGCATGTCAGGCGGAAGGACTTTCATTGTCCTTTCAATGAAAGCCATAAAAATTGCTAGCGTCACCGCCTGAAACAAAAAAGTTTTCAATCGCCCTCCGTCAACCATGCCTCCTCAAAGAAAATGCTCTAAAACTTGCCCTGCTGCCCACTGACCTTTGCACCTGTGACTTCAATTCGGCACAGTATGGCCTTTTCCTACCATGATTGCTATCACACCGACTATCACAGAGCCTAGGTCGCAGCCGTTTAGATTCGGTGCGCAATTCTGGCATTTCCTCCGATACCTTAGAGCTTAAGGGATGTTGAATTGTTCCCCCTTCTTTTACACCTCTTGACCTTTGACCTTTGACCCCCAGCTTCGACATCACAACTTGTTTTGATGATCCCCCCCCCAACGACCCGAATATCGTGACCGTACGTCGAGCGGTTAAGATTTGTGCCCAACTGTTGACGGACGGACGGACGGACGACCGGACGACCGGACGGACGATCATGCGATTCTACAAGCTGCATCTGACTATGTCAGATGAGCTAAATATACATGTGTCGCCGCGCTATATATAGGCATTGTGATCCACAAAAATTAATCTATGGTGTGGGGACAGATATCATGATGCAAAAACCCTAACCCTAACCCTAATCCTAACCCTAATCCTAACCCTAACCCTAACCCTAATCCTAATCCTAACCCTGACCCTAACCTTAATCCTAACACTATCCCAACACTAGTGCTGCCACGTTGCGGTCACCTCCCTCCACGCCCGGGGGATAGCATTACCCCATCATCGCGCCTCATAAAAATGGTTGAAATATCACTTACCAAAAGTTCCTTAGTAGGTATTATTACAAATGTTAGCGACACACAACAATTTGTGGTGTGTAAGTAACTGAACGTATGACAGAGGTACAGGTTACTACCCTCTGGTTTATACAACTAGACAACAGCATCCAAATACAGGTACCTACACGGTAGCCACAAGTTACCTGCTCGTTTTCCACTATACGTGGCGAGAAGTGGCTACATACGTGGCTACTACGTACAAGTAATTTGGCTAGTTTGTTGATGGATTGTCATGATATTTCGTGCTAAAATATGCAGGTACATGGATTAGAGTCTCTAAGGATGAAGATCAGAATAAATAAAACAAGTTTATTTTTACATCCGATCAACTCTTTTATTAATCTGTGTGCTAGTGTTGGGTTGTTAGATGAAAAGAATGTAATCATGACGAAGCCATTGAATGAATGAAGGTGAAGATGAATAATAATCAGTAGATTGACATTGACCCAATTTTCGTTTTGGATTTCACTCTAGACTGAGGATTGGTCATGATTCCATCATCACACCCCAAGAGGCATGATGGAGAGCCCTTTTAAGGGTGTGATTTTTAGTGGAGCTCTCCATCATGCCTCTTAAGGGTGTGATTTTTTAGTGGAGCTCTCCATCATGCCTCTTAAGGGTGTGATTATGGAGCGTGAAAAGACCCCCTATGGTGTCCTAGGGGAGTCATTAGTAGTCCTCCTGTACTTTTAAAATCTGAAAGCCTGCAGCTAGTTCACAAATTATCATATCTATGTCACACATTGTCTCAGCCACGTCACAATTGTCACAGCTAGTTCACATGTTATATATATGTCACAGATTGTCTTAGCTACATCACACATTGTCCCAGCTACGAAACCTGTTGTCATATCTATGTCACACATTGTCACATTTACTTCAATTGTTTCCATATCTCCTCTCGCTTTATCATATTAGTTACTATAACATATTATCATGGGGTCGAAGCTACTAAATCTGGACTTGGCCTCACCTAAATTTGTTTTCCGAAGCTTTCGTCTGAGCTTTATGACTGCTTAGTTTCGTGTCCTTATACCTTGCCATGGTGTGCTGATAGCGGGTCATCAGGATGTTACGGTGCTTCATTCTGGAATAAACAAACATGGGTCAGCGATTACATCGGTGGTTGCATCACAACCTCAGCATAACACATTCTGTGAACGTCTACGTACGTCGTCATAGTACTTAGATATGATAACGTCAGGGGTGTATAATATAGATTATGCACTCTATAATATACTCCATATTATATAGATACTCTCTATTATACACGCCTGATAGCATTGCCCTAACATAGCAGGAGAGTATCACTCGGGCACTGTGTCTGTGTCTTGGCAAACACTCACGTGTTTGATAGACCAGCACTGTATCCGACATTGTCGTTTTTTATTGTTGCCGTTCCTGTTGTTGATGTTGTTGTTTTTGTTGTTGTTGTTATTGTTGTTGCTGCTGTTGTCGTCGTCGTCATTGTTCTGTTGAGATGTTTTCTGGTTTCATTCTTTGTCTCTATGTAAGGAGGCTATCACCTGGGTAATAGGGTAAGGAATCTCTCTCCCTCTCTCTCTCTCTACCTCTTTCCCTTCCTCTCATTCTCTTTCTCACCCCCTCTTTCCCTTCCTCTCATTCTCTTTCTCACCCCCTCTCTCCCTCCCTATGTTCCCTCCACTCTTGCTTGATGTCTCTCTCTCTCTCTCTCTCTTTTTCTATTTATCTCTTCCTTCTCTCTTTATCTTCCCCTCCCACTTCCTCTCTTCCTTCCTTCCTCCTCCTTTCTTTCCACATAATAGTAACGTCAGAATTGATAATTATCATATGTACTAGTATCTGCCACCAAGCATCCTCAACATATATATAGCCTACTATAAAGCAAGCTCTACATAGATCACACGAGGGTTGAGTTGTCATTAACCACCTTGTCAAGTTCAGCCAAAGACAACCGTGACATTTATGACTATATAATAACTGACAGATGATGCAGTACATGACAAGCCCGTTTGCAATTTCCACTGGTCTGGTAACAGATTATTACCATTTATTGCCTCGAGCCACTGCATAACAGGGTCAGTGTAGTGGCAGAAAAAATGCAAGTGGTGTGATGCCAGAATTATTTAAGCGAAAGCTGGCGCATGCACGCACAGATCGCTGACACATGAGAGGGGGTGGGTGTGTGTGTGTGGGGGTGGGTGTGTGTGTGTGGGGGTGGGTGTGTGTGGATGGGAGGTAGGGTGTGTGTGTGGGGGGGGGGGTCAATGCAAAAGTATATTCATTATAGAATTTCAATTAAAATTATTTATTATTCATTACCCAGTTCATGTTGATAAACAACAAAATATTGCAGATTTTTCCGTTGATTAAAGTTCTCCATTACGGCTCTATTCGCTAATTAATGAATGGATAAATGTTGTTAAATGCAGCCAATGGTAATGCCTCACAAATGTTTCATTACGTTAATAAGCGTATAAAGCTAGAATAATCTAGCAGAACGTTAGCAACGCACCCGGCAGTTAGATGCGATATGATATGACTACTAGGCACTTAAAAAAAAAAAAAACCCTAACCCTAACCCTAACCTAACCTAAACCCTAACCCTAACCCTAACCTAACCTAAACCCTAAACCTAACCTAAACCCTAACCCTAACCCTAAAAAAAAATTAAATTAAATTAAATTAAAGTGCCTAGTAGTCATATCATATCGCATATAACTGCCGGTTGCGTTAGCATGCAACTGCTGACAACAACTGCAAACACGTGACTAGATGTTGCTAGGTTACATGCCGTCATGTGAATAGTAGATAATGGATGTCTATTACCTTACGCCGGAACGTGATCTACACTCTACAGGGAACGTTTTATTTAATGACGGCAAAAGGGGAGGATGGTGAAAATCGAATGAGGAAGCGAAGTAGGTGAGTATAAGAGGGTCAGACAGAGAGCAAACTGAAAGAGTAGAGGCTAGGAAGGGAAACCAGGGGGCAGGAGCAGGGACAGAGACGAGGGGAAAAAAGTAGGAGTTTAGAGGTAAGGAGAAGAGGAGAGAATAGAAAGGCAAAAAAATAAAGGAGAAGATGGAAGATCCTAATCCTCCTAATATCCTATTATACCAATATTGTTGTTGTTCTCCTCTACTTCCCCTCCTCTACCCCTTATAGTCCTCCTCCCCTCAATCTTCACCTTCCTCTCCTCCTCTTCCTATTCCTGCCCCTCTCACCTCTCCAGCACACAGTCTCCTGCTATCTAGTCCCTTCTATTTCCCATTAGCACGGATGCTGACCTTTGACCTGATTTAATACAGGTCAAAGGTCAGCTTAGGCATGGGCATTACCTTCGGTACATGTCATCGTCTTCTCCTCCCCAGCCGAAGTACAGGTTCGAGTAACCGTTCACCAATTCAAACATGTCTCTTCCCATCGCTGTCACACCTCCGAAGTTATTCTCAAACGTGAGCCTGCCATGCACGAATGACAACAATCAATACTCCAGCTCCAGGGGGACATTAATACACGGCTGTAATCACGGCATAATGAAAAAAGCTCTACTGGAGTAATTCGAGCGTTTAAAAGTGGGAAACGCTGTGAGAAACCACAGACGGGTCGAACGATTGATTTATTTGGGAAAACTACAGTCAAGGTAGAGCATTGAAGCTGCTCACATATTCCTTGTGAAAATCTAATTCGTTCCATATATATTGTATACAGTCAAACCAGTATACAACAGTCACACACGGGAACCACCAAGATTGTCCTTTATTGAGATAACTGTATGTCGTATAGAAGTGGTTTCGCTGTATAAAGGCCACTCAAGAAATATGACATTTATAGACAGGCGACCAACCATTCTATAGACCTTGTTCGCTAAAGCAGGGGACACGCCATGCGAATTTCGCTGCGATCACATCCGCAGCGAAAATATTTGCACCCGCATGCGATAATTGAGCAGACCAATTCGCTAGACCGCAGCGGACACACTACACGCGATCTACTGTCACCACACGGCTCCAACCATGGCTCCAACAGTCATGTGGTCATGTGATTAGCATACTGATCAATGATTCGCTGCATTATAACATCGACCAGCTTGATTTTCGCTTCCACGGACACATGATGCGAATTTGTACGCAGCGGTAAAAATCCGCAGCGAAAATATCAAACGTTTGATCGCTGCGAATTTCGGTGCGGATGAAATTCGCAGCGAAATTCACCCGCGCTTGAGCAGACACACATGCGAATTTCACTGTGATTTTAACAATTGCTGCGGACATGCGAATTAATTCGCATGGTGTGTCCCCCGCTTAATACAGGATTGACTGTATGCCTAATTATTGTCATATATTGCTTCACTGGCTGTCACTACACAAGTGACCACTGAACACCAGAGCAATATTACTTAGGCCACCTTTTTTTGTTTTGTTGGTTTACAGAATTTTTGTTGTTGTTGTTGACTCGGTAGGGTAAAATAAAAAAAATAAAAAAATTGTCGTTTTGTCAGATCAAACAAGTCAAAATACAGTGATACTGTTATACATAATATTAAAGTATTTTAAGAAAACTAAATGAAAACAAAACTCAACTTGTAATTATTTTTACTTTTATTATAAACTGTTTGTGCAAGTTTACTATTTTTTTTATTCATATTTCTTAGAGAAAAAGTCGGCGGGAATAAAAAATACAGATTTTCAATTTTTATTTTTTTTCGTTTTTTTTCTTGAAAATTCGGGTTGGCGGATCTGTAAACCAACAAAATAAAAAATTCTCGCCTTACTACCACTGCATGTAATCTGCAGCACCATCTATCTGGTGTGGGTAATAAAAACTATACTATCCTACACTTTCCACCTTAGTTCAAGATGAGGTACTAGGAACTATAGCTCATAGGGTCTATGTCCCCCAGGGTACTATCGGAGGGTACCCAGGGTACGGTTCGATATATCGGAAGATTCAGAACGTACCCTGGTAACTATCTGATATGGTTAGGGTTAGGGTTAAGGTTAGGGTTATGGTTAGTATTAGGGAGTAGGCGTAGGCGACTCCCTAGTCCCTAGACTCGTTAGTGGAGTAGGCGAGGTACGGTCCGGCATATTAGATAGTACCAGGGTACGTTCCAATATATCGAACCGTACCCAGGGTACCCTCCGATTGTACCCTGGGGGACATAGACCCTCTCAGCGGAACTATCGGCGTCAATTCTCATACGAGTGCCAAAACTGTGTATAATGTGTATTACACATATACATGCAGAACTACTGCACGCGGATATGGCAAATCAACATACAAGAACGTACGGGCACAGATTCTCACAACCGTGCCTGATATATATATATATAAACACACATGAACACGCAGAACTAACAGTGTGGACCACCATGACAGGCTAACTAATGATTCTTCTGACACACTGTATACATTTACACATACTTGAAGTCCATGGAATCTATGGCGGTGGATAGGTGCACAGGCTGACCTGGGCTCGCGTATGTTAGTCTGTCATCTTCTGGTAGCAAGTCGACATCGTGAAACACAAAGCACTGCCAGTCATAGTCCTTGATCGCTTCTGCATAACCTACATTCAACAACTTTGCCCTATTAAAGGGGTCGTCTCCATCCTGAAACAGCAAAGAATGACGAACAGGCTCAACACGGAAATTATTCAGTGCTCTGCACCCACGCACACGCTCACACACACACAGAATCATATACATGCACACACACATCGAACACGCACACGCACGCACGCACCCACCCACGCATGCATGCATGCACCCACGCATGCACACACACATATACATGCACACGCACATCGAACACACCCACGCACACACGCACCCACCCACGCACGCACACACGCACGCACGCATGCACCCACGCACGCACCCACCCATGCACACATGCACGCACGCATGCACCCACGCATGCACACACACACATATACATGCACAGGCACATCGAACACACACGCACAAACACACACACACGCGCGCACACGCACACACTCACACAGACACACACATGTACGCACGTACGCACATGCATGCACACATACTCACACACACACATGCACACACGCACACACACACGCACACACGCACGCACGCAGGCGTACCTGTTCGACTACGTAGATGCCGTAATCTAGTTGCTGACGCTGGAGGAACGGGTGCATGTAATCGAGGAACACGCGCAGGTTGGCGTCGCGCGCGCGGTACGGCAGTATGATGGCGACGCGGTGCCGCGCTGCGCAGTCGTCCGGCCGCCACCGCCCCCCCGGCTCGACGTCCGAAAACGCAAACTTGTACTCGACGTCGTACCACGACGGTGGCGCCACCACGGGAATTTTCTGCAGGCCGACTAGACGGAGAGAGAATGTGTGTCTCGCTTAGCGTCCGAGCTTCGTGAAGCACGAGGAGTACTACTCAGCACGCAAATCTGTGATTTTCGTTCGATTTGTCGATGGAGCATTTTGTTTTGCTCGAGAGTTTTTTGTTGATGTGGTTTTCACTTGCAATGAGTAAACATCCTAATTTTGTTCGGAACATGCTCAGCACGGGGAGGTCATACAAACAGCAACATATCCGAAAATACGCAGCGTTGCATGCAAGCAAATACAATGCAATCATGTGCGTTTTCTCCCTCGACCTACATTTCCACTATAGCCAAACGATATTCCTTTGCCTTTGTAGCTGTCCACAGGAGTAACTATTTATAACGTGACATTTATACGTGTAAATACTACATGAATGCATGCGCCTGGCATGGTTTCTATGTTCAATCGACACACAATTTGCTCAACTTGCTTACATACTGTGCGTAGCAACTTGGCGATACCTAACTACAGTTAAACCTGCGTTAGCAGCATAGAAATATATATAGACAGGGTTCATAGTAGTAAGACACATGTATGCTGAAATAAGGACTTATAAGACCCTTTCTGGAGGCCAAAATAAGACTTTTTTACGCGATTTCTGATAGATCACCGACTATTAAAGTACACTAATAATATTTATATACACAATTGCACAGCAGATTTCGCCGAAATTCAACACAGAAAATGTTGAAAAATGGTCCTTTGGCAAAAAATAAGGACTATTAAGTACTTTTCTAAGATTTCACCAAAAATAAGTACTAATAAGGGCCCTTATTTTATTTTTGGCAAAATAAGTACTTATAAGACTTTGGAAGACCTGCTACGAACCCTGATAGAGACATTAGTTTAACTAGTATATTATTTCTATGGTTAGCTGTCATCTCTATAAAATGGGAAGCTGTCTATAATAGAAATCTTTGGCATTTGACTTAATTGGAAATTACACGATGAAACAACCTCTATACAAAAGAAGGAGACTTCATATGAAGGAGACTTCATAAATAGACTGGTTTGACTGTACATGTTGCAAATTTACACAAATGTGCACAACCAGCAATAACATATAATACATCTATACTCACTGAGATGTGGAGACACAACTGGACACCTTGGTAAGCCAGTCCTTTGGCTTTCTGTCTGTCTGTCTTCATGTTGTGTTACAGTGTCTGTACTGTTTGGTGTCTGGTTACTGGTACTTTGTAGAACAAACTCATGTGTGTGGTTGGCAGGATTTTTTCTCAATATACTCCGTGCCTGGCGGTTTCCTTCAGAGTTATTTACCAGGGACTTCCTTTGCCTAGATTTGTCTGCATGGGCTGCTACTTCTGCATCCTTACCGCGCGCGCGTTTCCGCTTTTCTGTGGTGTCCACCGGTGAATTATTGTTCGGAATTTTATCTTGTGTTCGATTGCTAACGGAGTTGAAGACAAATGGTTCTTCAACTGAACCGTGAATTGCGTCTGAGAAAATGGTAGAGGCCTTTGGCTTTGCCGGCACCAATTTTAGACTATTCTGGCGTGTAACTGGTGTTCTTTGGACAGAAAAGTCCATAAAGGTTAAGCATATCAGCATAAATACTGACACAACTATCACACAAACCTTTAATGCGCATGCCATCAAAGTGTATATTACAGTGAGCTGTTTAGATGTTTTATCATTCAGTATATGTGTAAGTGCAATTTTAGATTAATTGATTGCATTACTAATGTACTAAAGGCCATTTGAATATGAATTCAACGTGCAAGTGAATTTAATGGTGGCTACATGATTTCCTAGCAAATTCTATTTAGCGTTCCAACCAACATTTACTTAAAGGCAGAATTATTTCCATCAACTCGAACACTGCCAGGTTCAATAATGCTCAGTTGAGTACCTGCAAAATGAAAACATTCTATAAGGGGGTGTTAAGCATACATACAATGGGTGGAATTTGAATGACTCAACTAGCACTAGCACATATTGCTTTATGTGATGAGTGAAATGAAAACAGGAAGTGGAGCGCTGCTATTCTGTTTCATTGCCTTGCAGTACGATAATCATAAAAGTCACTGTATATATACAAAATATATCAGCATTGTATTACTTGTAGAAGCTGTAGTGTTTCTCAGTCAGTACTTAGTAGTAAGTGGAGTTTACTGTAAGCTGATTAATTTCCATTTGCTATCTAGACTCTCCCATCCACGCATGTTCTGCTAATACAAAAGCCATTTTTAAACCTATGTCTACACAGTTGATTGGCAAATCACTCTAGTCAGCACACTTATCACACCATCTTTCGTGATAGGTTTAAGATTAGGTTAGGATTAGGGGCCCAGGTGGGGTTAGATTAAGGCTATAGATCTATATGGTTTGCATTAGAATCACGCTGAGGTGCTATGATAGTCAAAGCCATGCAAGGTCAAGTGACACTCCTATTGACACCCCATCACGTGACGTAATGTCATAACGAATATTCTTTATAATCTATAAAACCCTAACGAAAAAGGAAACGCCCATTAAATTTTTTTTAATAACCTTTGCGTCATTTCTGGGCACATTATTTGTTTACCTAATGAACAGGAAAAGGTTGAAAAGAAACAGTAACATAAACACAGTCAGAAATTAGAGCCTTTCACAAATTAATGTCAGTTTTAAAAATCTTGTCGGACCCAACATGTAATGTCCCCGGAATGGGGAGAACCCTGGAATAAAATTTGAGCCAACACAGAATTCTTAGATATGCTTTCTGTAACAGCAACTACATCTGACATACTGACATTAATTAGCATAGACAATTCGTGATCAGCTTTAAGAGTGTCTGAAATCCATTGATTTAGGGGTGTATTAAGCCCGGCACACCTTGCCGAACATTTTGCTCAAAAACATTATCGTAGCAATGTTCCATGAAATGTTCGGCAATGTGCGGTGAAAAAAGTCGCCGAACATTTGTTCCGAACAATGTTTCTGAAGATCGGAAATGTTTGATATCTCGAACATTGTTCGTCGAATGTTCGTCAATGTGCGCTGAATGTCGAACAATTCTAGGAACATTTGTAAAGTAATAACCAATAGCAGCACGATATGTGGTCACATGATTTTTGTGCCCAATCATGGGCCGATCACGTGACTCTTTACAACACAGCTACTAGACGGCGCCATGAGGTTGTTCGCTGTAAAATGTTCGGCAATGTGCGCTCAGCAATTGTTCACCCGCACATTGCCAGACAAAAACATTTGTTCGGACGAACATTTGTTCGGGAAAATGTTCGGCAATGTGCGCCAGGCAATGTGAGTCCAGAAACATTGCATCAACCATTGAGTCATATCAATATTTAGTGTCCAATCAATGAAGAACACTGATCAATATAACTAGTAGGTGTTGGACGATACGAACTCGTAGTTCATGATACAATCCTTATCACGATATAGTCTGCACAATTCAATACATATATCAACAGGAGTGAATAATAATAGATTAATAATAAAGATAATGCTATCCAACTGCTCAATCCTAGTTTGGGACCCAGGTCCTCATTTCTGCAAATGTGCTATTTACTAAGCTGGGTACTAAAATAGGATTGGACCCAACCCAACACTGGGTAACACAGTTGAAAACCATGTTGAAAACATGTTGATAATGAGACAAAATATCATGTCCATTTCCAGAGTGACTGATGACAAAAGAATATATTACAGACACGTACATCAACACAATAACAAAACCAAATAGGATCTACCACACTGTTCCCATTACGATTTATTGTATCTAACATGTGCGTATACGTATGTATACAGAGATCGTAGTACCGGATTATCGATTAGGGTCAAAAGCATAATATTATGAACATGATTATATTAGGCTTTATATTACACAGTACCATACTGTCCTGACTATAGTCATACTACTGTGTACTTAGCCCGACCAGGCTGTGTGATTAACGTCAATATACACAATAGGGTCTTCTAACGCTCATAGGGTCTATGTCCGCCCCCAGGGTACTGCCGGAACGTACCCTGGATAGGGTTCCGTCCGGTATACCAGAACGTACCCTGGTAACTATCTGATATGGTTAGGGTTAGGGTTAGGGTTAGGAAGTAGGCGTAAGCGACTCCCTAGACTCGTTAGTGGAGTAGGCGAGATACGGTTCGGCATATTACTATTAGATAGTACCAGGGTACGTTCCGGCAGTACCCTGGGGGACATAGACCCTCTCAGCTCTTCTAACCCTAGCATAGCTTTAGTAACTAACCCTAGCAAAGACCGTTTCTTGGAGCTACTGTCACTGTGTATGTATTGTGTTACCTGCACTGGGTGACTCTCCCGCACGTGAACATAGACTACAGTTGAGATGTACCCACACTACGGAAGTATACTATACAGACTCTGCAGTGTAGTACAGAATTTGATTATTGATCATTGAACTTGATATCCAGGATCCTTAAAGCCGCACATTGCGCATCCAAACGCTAATTTCTCCAGTGCTAAACTAGCAAATACTTCGTGTCATGCACAATCACACTACCTTATGACAAAATAAACTCTAGTTGCTCCCATTTCACTGCGCATTTGCTTAAAACCCACAAGAAAGAGGTGAGAAAACTGGCATTCTGGCGCAAACGCCGACTGTTTGCCAAACAATTTAGCCTCGAAGTGGTGAGGTGACGTCACGTTTTTATCTTTGCTACACCCGTACCGCTGTACCGTAGCACCGCTGTGCGGTTGCTTGGGGAAATTGTCAACAACATCAGAGAATTTTAACAACATTGGAGGTATTCTCAAATACCTTTTATAAGACAACGCACAGTGAAATGGGAGGAACTAGAGTTTATTTTGTCATAAGGTAGTGTGATTATGCATGACACGAAGTATTTGCTAGTCTAGTAGTAGTACTGGAGAAATTAGCGTTTGGATGCGCATTGTGCGGCTTTAATTGATTCCAGGATTAGTATGACCTAGCTTTAGTACTATAGCCCGCGTACAGTTGCCGCAGGGTTCTGGAGCAACAGCCTTCCTCAGTTCCTGCGGCAACTGTACACGGGGTATAGTACTAGAGCTAAGTATGACCATGACTATCACTTATCAGTATGACTATATTGACTATGAGTGAGTCACCGAGTCCGAGTGTGATAAAAGATAGGTAGGTAAAGATAAAAGATAAAAGATAAAAGATGTGATAAAATGCGCATATCCTATTCACTGGCAGTCGCACTGACACTGCCACAGGCAGCGTGATTAAATTTACACAGATATACTCATAACACTGTTACGCAACGATGCGCAGACTTACCATGAATTTAACATCATATTCAGAAAAATCCCCGATGGCCTCTGACAGACGATGATATGGAAAGAACTCAGGAACAGCTAGTATATGTCGTTCTCGTGACAGAACCGGCTAACTATGGGATGACTCACTATACACTGTCCCAGCATCTACTGCGCCTGCGTACAAAGATGCAGCGCCATTTCTCATAAACGAGATGCTTATAGATGGCACCCGTAATCGTAATCCTAATAAGTGGTCGTATAACTGTGCTGGATTTCCCAGTCAATCTCCAATCCATTATCGTGACGTCATTGATCATAAATGTAACTTTTCCGCCACAGACAACCAACTTCTGATATACATTCTAAAGAAAATACTGCTGGTTTACGGAACTGGTGTCATGCGAATGCATGATGAGTGTATGTGGAAGAGAATGTAAAATTACGTCATCACCTCCGGTCCGCGAGTTTTTTTTTACATGTGAGTTGGGAAATAGATATTACTATTAGGAAGCAGGATATAGATATTCTATATAATAAGATCTCTGTATTATACACTCCTGATATATACATATGTGTATATATGATATTGTAAGCATGTAGTTCATGCGAACGGGGCTGCAGATGACACTAGCAACACTGGGCTTGCGAACGAATAGGGGGAACCCTGGGTAACGAATAGGGATGATGTATATCACGTGATGAGTACCGGTACGGGTTACTTCATATAGCAGCGATTGGCTGTTTCACCTCGTACGTGTTATGCCCACAGCCTTTGTGTTGGCTTGATGAGTAATCTGGTCAGGAATTCTCAGACAATAGCCCACATACTGGCCAAGTGTCTTAAAACAATTGTTATTTTATAGACAGACTGCGCAGTTTAGCCAAATAGCGAAGAGCGAGGAAGATGCTTGCTCGTTTGGTTACCGAATTTCGTGATGATGTGGGAAAACTACGTAGCGTGAAAGAAACATGCAGATCGAGACGACCTGTTTCGGGAGCTCATATATAGGCCTATAAGAGCGAGCGCGCGTGTCGATTACAGAGAGAGAAATAGTAGAGTAGATCAGAAAGTGTAGAGAGTAGACAGCATACATTTACCGGTCGAGTATATAGTTGTGCGGCTATAGTGCTCTAGCTTGTGTTAGAATCGTTATAATGTTTTGGAACATTATATATTAGAATATTATGTTGAGGAACATGTACATGGGTCAACCAACCTCAACTCGACTTTGCATTACGCCACCGACGGTACCAAAATCAACATACGGAGAGTGCGCCCGCGTGTGTGCGCGCGCGTGTGCGCGTACATATATTATGTAGAGACACATTTAACACGCTTTATTTCTGAAACAGCCTGGAGGTGCCCAAAGTACTTGGGAAGCTGTTAAGCCATGCTTGAGACTTATAGTTAATCGGAGAGCTGGAAGGAGTGTTAAGTCAGAGGAGAGACTCGTACAGTTGAAGCTATAATTAAGTTCCCTCAACTGCCGAGTCTCAATTAACAGTAACATCCTTTCAAAACATAAAACCAGACACATTTACGTTAAATAAATGTTATTATACAACGTTATAATATCGTTTTTGTGTTAGCTAGGTAATTAATGTTTTGCTTAAAAACAACACAATGTTAACACAACCTGATAATATATACATATATACACACGCATGTCCATGATACTAAGAGTCGATATAATATAATGATATTTAATAATGTATAATATTTCCTATTACTATCATTACTTACTATTACACTTTCTTTACTCGTGCTGGTACTGATACTAACAACGCATACGTACACAACAATTTGTATTTGTATTGTTTGTGTTTAGTAGCCGACCGTTTCCGCAACCCATTTTAATGATGAGAATACAAATCACTTATAATTTAGTTCTATTAAGTAAATAATTAGGCATGTAATAATTAAATAAAAGCTCAAAGCGTTTTGTTGTCATTATAGTGGTAGAAACAAGGAGTGACTGATCGTGACATAAGTGGTAGTAATTTAGGTTCGAATATTTCAGATTTCTGCTTTCAAACTCTCACAAACTCATTAAAATCTGCGTAATTAACGTAATCATCTTCCTAATCTTAACGTATTCTCTTCACATGAGAATGCACGTTCATGTCAATAGTGATAGATTTGATAGACAACTTGACATTCGCAATTAACGATGCGATCGATTGTTTAGAAGCACACCAATTAACAAACCGATGACTCTCAATATTGCACGCGGAGTCATGTTCAGCGATGAAAAATTTACCTTATCCGCCACCAAAATATTACAAATGCGGACATGTAAATCCAATCGCGGCCGTGTTACATTACAACATACACATGTATTTCCTATTAATTTAAATACAATTATAATAGACGGTAGTTCGCTCGAGAGCTTTATCCAGTCGGGAGCGTGCGATTGGCAGGTATACCAAGGCAATTAATGTGTGTGTACGTGTGTAATGAGAATGAAACGGCCAAAATGAGTGCAACGAATTCCTAAATTAATGTTCGCGTCCTGTCTGTTTCAGAGGCGATATATCCGGCCAATCAATGTTACCTGGCATTTACCTGTTAATACGTAATTAACTGTGATGAACTAGCTTTTAGTCACTCATTGGCCCCTTGATATTATATCATTTACATTCCGCGGGCGAGAACTACTTAAACATAAGAACTCCTTTATAATACCACTACCTTCCACTACCATGGTGAAACCACCCCCAGAT
This sequence comes from Priapulus caudatus, assembly GCF_000485595.1. Taxonomy (NCBI): domain Eukaryota; kingdom Metazoa; phylum Priapulida; class Priapulimorpha; order Priapulimorphida; family Priapulidae; genus Priapulus; species Priapulus caudatus. The sequence continues at coordinate 50,494 of NW_014577502.1, forward strand.
CGGTATCGGACACCTTGACATCCGGTGCATTGTATATTAATTCATGATGTAATATAGTAAAATAGTAAAATAGTAATAATATAGTAAAATAGTAAGATAAATCAAGCAATAACAATAAAAACAATAAGAGGTAAAATTCAATAATAACCATAACGTCAATTTACTTCGACTATATAATCCAGCCTATACAAGACGTGATTGGGAGTTTAAGCAACAGCCACCACACAGATTTTTCCACAAATAACAAACACGATTTCCAGTCACGTTCAATTCACCGACTGAAACATTTACAGGCAACACAATTTTGCTTTGTACACTGAACATAATATTAGATTCTCCCGTTTTCCATATACACACACGCGCACGTGCAGATGGACAGCTATCAGTAAACAAATTACTTCACCCACACGCGCCAATAGGAGATCTCTGGACACTTTTCTGTAGAAAAAATATGGGTACGAACGAATACACGTCAAAATTTCTGAGCTATTCTCTGATATGATCAATGTGTGCTCTCGGAAATATGAAACGCTGTCGCTTTTCCCCAGTGATCACGTAAACGCACTTATCCCATATACTGCGTAGACGCACCACACACACGCACGTACCTACGCACGCATGTACACACGCACGCGCATGCACGCGCGCCCACACACACAGACAAACAGCATGCAAGTGTCACACAGCGCATGAAAGCTAGCGCGCGCACCCCCCTGAATGTGCAGCGATGATAGCTGTCAGTCCGCTCACTCCATACAGTTACTTTCAGTCACACTAACGCCTGGCGCACAGCGAGTGCGGACGAGCGCACGTGAAGACTGCTTGCTCATCTAGGAGACCCAGGCGAGGCTGGGTGGCGGAGGGCGGGGGGGCGCGGGATGTCACGGCGAGGCAGGTATAGTTTTCTCACCGCGCGTGGGCTGCACGCCTCTGCTTTCCCACGTGCAAGGATGCTTCCCGGCGGCGGCAGCAGCAGCAGCGGCCGCCGGAACTGAGCAAGTAGGCGACGAGCGACATAGAACCGCGTGGTTAACTCTGTCACAGCTCGGAGCGCCCCCCCCCCCACTGTCGCACACGCACTACTCAGCAGGGGACAGCGAGGGATGTGCTGGGGCGCGCTTTGCTGGTGCGAAGAGGCGCGTGACTTGGCGCTTTAGCTACGCTCGATGTGCGCCGGCAATTTCAACGCCGCTGTTGTTTCAAACAGGAGGCAAACGCAGACAACGAAATTCAACGCAACGAACAGATAGCTAGATAGATACTGCGCAGCTACGCGTATAGGTAACAATGCCCGTTAAATTAGGACGTGAAATAGAGAGTGCACATACACACAAAAACGTACAACAATGCTTTATACCAAGCAGTGGAGCTTGGACTACATAATTTTCCACTACAGGTGAAGGCAGGGGGGTTGAACTACCTGCCTGCACAACAAGACTAGAAATAATGTTGCTGGATTCCATTAAATACTGCAATTTCAACTCCACCAACCTATTTCACAATTCGTTCGCAAACAGGGCAATGGTTGTGCGTTAACAATGTTAAACAAACCAATTTATAATCGACCTCAGTGGGGGCGAGGAACTTGCGAAGAGTCTAATGAACCAAGCAGTTTTTATCTATACACTCAAGGTTCACGTACCTGTTCAAAGCCCGATCAGCATCATTCCCTTTTTTTTTACACAAATGTATTTCTTGGTTCATGACTGTTGACGGCCCCAATAAACCTCGGCCCACTTAATGGCTATCAATATTTAGCTATGCCTGTACATAACAACAGAATATACATACAGAGCACATATACATGGCAGCCGATAAATACACCAGAGGGGGGAGGGCTGGACACGATAGGATTCTAATGTGGATGTGTCTTAGACCGCGTCACTCGCGCGTATAACATCTCTACTATAATACCTTTGTCGACATCCACTATACCTGTCAGTACACGTGATGAAAAGAAAAGTACGATGTTCAAATTACGTTTCATCACAAGACATTTAAGGGGTCGCAGCTCAGCACATATCTCCATAAGCGTGTTTTCATGGGGGAAGAGAGGGGGAGGGGGAGAGACTGGCCGAGCTATAGGACCCGTCCAACCCACTCTGATTCTGTGATATCACATAACACGCAAGCTGCTAGCGGGAAGGACCTGACAGTACACTCACAGCGCAGTGGTGGGGATGGACAGCAGTGGCAGTAGCAGTAGCAGCAACAGTAGCAACGGCACCAGCAGCAGTAGCAGCACCAGCAACAACAACAACAGCAGCAGCAGCAGCAGTACCAGTAGCAGCAGCAGCAGCAGTAGCAGTAGCAGCACCAGCAACAACAACAACAGCAGCAGCAGCAGCAGTACCAGTAGCAGCAGCAGCAGCAGCAGCAGTAGCAGCACCAGCAACAACAACAACAACAACAACAGCAGCAGCAGCAGTACCAGTAGCAGCAGCACGATCAGCAGCGCGTACAAGCCCCACCTCCGACCCACTCACGACGCAGCAATAAGTTATCGCACGATGCAATAACACCGCTCCTCTCGTAGAACGACCCTGCGACGCGCGCAGACGCCACACGCTCAGCAACTCGGCAGCAACCTATGCAATCAAGATCGTATTAAGAAGACGCTAGCAAGCGTTATTAAGCGTATTATTTATTCCTTCTTAATACGCTCTTGATGCAATCAATCTAAGCTAGCAATCGATCAAGCAATCGTGCTAGTGATCGATAGAAACTCATAGAAATGTACGATTCTTTCACGATTCGCTGACCAAACGCAACCAACCTAGCCGAAGCAACCTAGTCGCTATTATGCAATAACTGCAGCTGGTCACCCTGCCGGACTAACCAGGTGAACCCAACACACGCGTTGACCGCTGCGCGAGTCATTAAGACACCTGCACTAGTAAACGCTAGACAGCAAATCTCAGACACTACGCATTGACAGAATTTCTAATCACGGACGTGCACGTATGTACTGTCTACGGGACTCCTAGTGGGGGAGGTTGATGTGCAGAGATGCTAGGCTGGTGTGGTGAGAGGCTGGTGTAGAGAGAGGTGGTCGGGTAGTCTTAGATGATCACACCAAATACACATGTACATGTCTTTTACACAAGAACTGCGAGACGCAAATCCACTCCGAAAAAGCAGAGCAAGACACTGCTGAAGCATGAGGAGAGAAGGTGGAGGAGGGGGAGGAGGAGGAGGAGGAGGAGGAGGAAGAGGTGGAGAAGGTGGAAGATGTAGAGGAGAAAGAGGAGGAGGAGAAAGAGGAGGAGGAGAAAGAGGAGGAAGAGGCAGCATGCCGTGCTCAAGTATAAGAGATGCACTTGCTGCCGCGCCATGGCTGTGAGTGCGTTACCAGGATCAGGAAGACCGTAGAACGAGAGGCCTGGCTACTTCTGACGGCCTCTACGGATCCAGCCAACAATACTGTATGCACTATGCGCTCTGGTCTCGTAGCCTGCTAGCAACACACGCTCGCCCGGACATTGCAACCTCTTAAACAAACAGACCAGAAAGGAAATACATGCAAAGCATCTCATCCTAGTTGCCTAAACGCTATACCACCAGTTTCAACAAGTACTGTATACAATATTACAAATCTACATCTTTACTATTATACGTGCTGCAATACCGAATGCATCGAGCATACCAAAATCTTTGGGCTCCCGATACTGATAATACAATGAGCTGATGTAGACCTGGACACTTAAAACTCGTTTCTGATCACTTAAAAAATATCTATTTACAATAATTGCTGGGATCCGTGGGGTGACCGGTATATACGTCACTACCAGACACAAACAACAAGCTCACTTACATCTGCATTTACTTTGTTCCATATGTACATACATGTACAGAAAATAATTTCAGATCATCATTAGTGTTAATATAGTCATACGACAAACAGCCAGTACAACGACAGGCCTCACCAAATCAATGTGTCTATACACCTATCCTTGATGTCTCAATATGCATTTTTTTCGTGGCATTTTTGGCCAATAGAGGAATACCAACTACAGTGTGTCGTGTATAATCGCGTACATATTACCATCACACTCGACTTAAATCAGCCGATATCAATCCACATGTTGACAACAGTAATGTAATGCATACACACGAGACAATGCATTTGGCAATTACTCGTTAGTTAAATAAGTGAATTAGATGCGCATATTCAAGACCGTAATCCGTTACAGGAATTGCTAGCGAAATGATCTCTGTAGTTCCGATATAAATGATATTTGACCTCTATACACCCTGGATTACATATGTGAAAGACATGTAAACTAACATCGGTTACTGCAATAGCAAACTGAGAAACTTCAAACCGCCTCTTTTCACCACTCCTGGCAAATGTCAACGGCAGATAAATGACTGGCTTGACGCACACGTCACTCAAGCAAACTTACACCAAATTTTAGCAAGGTTATCAATACAACTGGAGGGTAAACTTTTGTACAGGGAATGATAGCTGTAGCTGAGACATGAACCAAGGTGCAACCATAATGAAATCACATCGCAACCATTGATATGGTGGATTGTGGCCCAACACTGGCAACATTACATACACCACGTGTAATGCACAGAATATGAATTAATAGTTCCTGCAGGAACAACAAGGTAAATGCACAAGGTGTTGTCGATACAAATACCTTCCTGGTCTAAAAATAACCTCTTTGCACTAGTATTAAACAGACAAAAATACCTCTGTGGGAAGAAAACCCTGCAGTCAAATTACGAAGGCTGCCGCCAGGGGGCTACACGTGGCCCGAGTGGGGTCCATAGATGTACTCAGTATAGCAGAAGGGGTGTAGCAGGAGACAACGTCGTCACAAAAACTAAATTTATAGCTTCGATTACTGCTCGGCTCTCGCACACGGCTACCCCCTACGCCTAAAAAATATATATTCGTGAGCTGGAACACTTACACCAGACCCCCTGGTCGCAGCCCCAGATGCTGCTTTGGTTTTTGAAAAAGATACGCATGGAAGAGTGATGTAAAATGCTCAGCCCCATACATAGCAGTAGCCCGTATCGACATCCTCCACTGAAGCACTCAAGCAGTCTTTGGTTTTCACCTCAAATAAGCACAGAACCCCAGCAGAAATTTAGGATTCGATTAACGTTCTCGTGGTCGAATCGTAATCGAGTTGGTTCGATCTGGCAACACCAGATGGAGTCAAGCTGACACAGTGCCACTGATACATGCCTTTGGGGAACGCCTTCAATATCAATCTTTATTAGGGAAGAACAAATCTATTAAAACTGGACATTTTGAGCACACTTTATATGAAAATGGTGAAGCGGTCATGACCTATATACACCTCATTAGATACAGGCACATTCAGGGGTAATAGTACACATACACATATACACGCACACACGCACGCCCTCACAAACACACACACATATCCATAATCAGTGTATGCTGCAACGCTTCAAAGCTCTGATGTAAGAAAGATTATATCAGAATGAGGTACTCTTACATTTGCTTACAAGTTCTGAACATGCTTTGGCTTTACAACACCTTTGGAATATGAAGCCGTCGTTAATCGATTGGTGCTAGCCACTTCTACATGTACATTAAAAACACAACTAAAAAATGCGTGAACACAACAACAGCGTATTTCCCGGAAAGAAAAAAAATGAAGATAAAAATGTGACACCTGTTTTCGGATGAGGAAAAACAAATCTTTAAGATTTCCGTAGGCAGGACGCACTGCATAACAACAGGTCACACAATCTAACACCCTCCAGACATGATTCAGACCAGCTACAGCCATGTGGAGCCCGTATACCCTGAGTCGTAATAACGTAGGCCAGCAACCATCTACAACGGTCGGGGGAAATCATTCGTAATCCACGGGAAATTCTACCAAACCAAGTTGGAAGGCCATATATTATACCATTGCGTTGTACACCTGTCCTGGGATGCATGGGCATGCCTCTAACATAGGGCATAAAAAGCGTCTCACGTGTGTACGGGGCATTACGTATGCGCTCTGCACTCACTGTTAGCAGCAAAGAGACTTAAGCGAGAACGTGGGAACTCGTGTTACTGTGACGGTCGGTTGTCCACGACAACGTTGTCGTTCGCCCCGTACGTGACTGAGGTTGGCGTTTGCGCTGTTGTGTCTCTAACGTATACTATCACAGGCAATCTCGGAGCCGCTCGGATTCACCGGGTCAAGGTCCGGACAAAGTTCAAAAACATCGAAATTTTGCGAACAACGCACGTCGATACCGGCAGCGAGTATTAACGGCTGCCATCGGACACGAATACAGCATTTACACATGAAGACGGTTACGATGAAGACTTGCAGTGCGACGACACGCATCACCACGTACTCCCGCGGCGACTCAACCCATCGTCAGTGATCGTCTCGGAAACAGATCGCCCCCCCCCCAAATGTACACGTTCAACTGTTCGCTCGGAGAAGCGTCTCGACAGTCGGCAGCTGCTCCGCTCCGGGTGACATCCTCCGCGGCCGCTGCGAGTGTCGCGACGGTAACGACCGCTCCCCTACCTCTCGCGTCTGTCGGCAGGTCATCAAAGTGTGCCACCCGTCCGACGGCTGCTCTCGTCCAGTAAGAGTCAATCGTCTCTCCGTCACACCAAAGACTGCTCGCTGACACTGCATGGCAGCGGTCCCCGGCGCGCGCGCGTGAGCGCGGAGAGCGCGACCAACACACACGTTGACGACACGTACGGCTCTACACGACGACGATGACAACTACGATTCGGCTGGCCACCGATCTCAAACCTGACAGCCCTCCCACTCGTCGATGTCTGACGGGTCCGACAGGTCGTCGTCTTTTTCGTTGTCGGATGCCTGCGCCATGCAGTGCGCGCCGATCGGCTCCGGCACATGCAGGAGCTGCACTTTCGCCGGCTCCGGTTTCGTGAAGAATAGTCTCACCTGCAACAAATACCAAAATCATTCAATTAGTTATGAGAAAATTATGTTCAGTTATCCCACAAGACTTATTTACAAGCAAAATCATTTTCTGAGATAAGGTGAGGCGCACACTTTAACGGGCCCGAGAAAAAGATTACCAGCACGTAGAAATGCGGTGATGCATCAACTTGATTACCTCGTTACGTACCGACTATAAAAGTGAAGGCTCATGAAAGCATTGCCACTCTTGAATAGCCACGTTAACTGTGGGCCCAAGAACAGCAAGTGTGTCAATTCTAGGACAAGGAGATGAGTTTCGGGAAAATGCCACGATAACTGAGGGGACGAGAGCATCGGTTCTAGGGCGACAAGATTCGGCTCGTACTTTAAACTCTGGCACATAATGGGATGTGTCTTTGTTGGCTCTGTCTATGTCCTTCTTGTGCATAGTTAACACCAGCATCTCTCCGCTAGGGTGCCGTGCCTTCGCAAATAAGCACTTGTTGGATCCGCTTTGGTTGCTAAGTCCGCCTCCGATCTTCGAGGGTTCTGAGATGCCATTTGTCATGTGCTCCACCGCTTTCTCCGTCACGAAAAACGTATTGAACCAGAAGTGGAACATTTTGTTCTGGATGGCAGGTAAGAAACAAAAAAAAGAAGAGTTAATTCCGATAGTCATTGTGCGATGAACATCATCTTGTACAATTTTAAGACACAATTACTCTTAGCACTGAGGCAAAAGAGCGTGAGGTTGCTAGTACGAGTCAAAGACCATTTTTAGTGACCGTTTTTCTTTAAGGTGCACTTTTCATATACGTCGGCAACTGCCTGTTACGTGGTCATCTGTGTACTTAATGTACTGCAAATGTAATCGCCCTTTTTGTCCACTCACCTTGGACTTAAGTTTCGGCTTATTGACAAATTCCACTTTAATGTCACCGGATAACATCACAGGGTCATCTAGTGGCATGTCGAGGTGTCTATCGCTTCGTCTCACCGTGTCGTACACCATCGAACTGTACAGCATGCTCTTATGATTGCTGATGGTGAACTGAGGACCTGCACACATGCAACACCAAAGCTACAGTTGGGAACCTCTTACGCGTAAAAATGACTTCCGTCGAGAAGAAACAAGCCACGAATTTGGATGCTTTTTTGTAACCCAAGCTGCAACCAACTGACATGGGAGTGCTCACCCATCTTTCACAAAATGGAACATCTGAGCACCTTCAAATAAATTGTTGAGGATTTACTGAACTTTAGAGAAAATGCACGATTGATAGTTTTCAGTGGAAACTTTTATTATGAAAGATTAATTGTAGTAGGATGAAAGGTGATAACAACTCACTACACGTTCCATTGTAGATAGGTATAGTCTCCAAGTGTATTGATGTAAGCATGAGCACTACAGACTTATACTCAGCCGTGCTCTTTCTCATTAAATTCTCATAGTAGTGCACATATCTTCGTTGGCTGGGAATGGTCACACCCTGTAATACACACACAATCAGCACATAAGTAAAATGTCATTGCTCATTTTGTTTATCACTAACTTTACATCTCAATGAAATCTAACAAAAAGCTAGTAAAATCTACACCAGAGTATTGCAGTGAATATGCACTGTGTAGGACTGGTCCAGACTTCTCTTCACTTATCAGTCAAATACAATGAGGGAATGACAATTGCAATGCACAAATATGTTCCTCCTGCAATAGGTTAAAATTTGTTTTCACACATAATCCCTGGAGGGAACATAATAATATTTATTTATTTATTTATCAGCTGATTTTAATAGCTGGAGACACATACGCGAGCTGTAAATTGTGAAATTGAACATCACAAATGCCATGTCTTTGTGATGGACACTAGCCACACAACTGTCTTCTAATCCTTTTTCAATTTTTTATTTTTTATTTTTAGCATTTAAGCATTCACTTTTCATCTTATAGCCAATTTTTTAAATATAGGAAATTTATAAGAATCTCTTTTAGAAATAGAAAAACATGGTAATCTTTAAATTCATCTGAATTTATTAATAGGAAGCTGGTCGGGCTGGCGATAGCTTCACTGTGATTCACAAACGAGAATCTCACCTTCTTATCCATGGTCCGTGTTTCACCATAATAGGTCAACGCTTCTTCCGCACAATGAAACCTGCCCCGATGAAGGAGGTATGCGCAGATCATTACACCGGTGCGTCCCTGCACACAGACGGGAGTGGATGTCAGAATTATTGCACAAAACAATCATTAATCAATCAGGCTGTGCCTTGTACCCACACTACGTAGTTCAGCTGACCTAGAGTTCCATCTGTAAGCCCAACAACATCGTACATGATGACTACCAAGGCAGGTTAATCCACACGGATGCCAAACTATGCCATTCGGAGGAAAACTAGTCGACAAGCTCCGACGTAGATAATTGAAATGGGATACACACGTGCGTGGCTTGTCGACACTCTGTAACTTTTGGGTTAAAGCCACAATATGCGCATCTACACGCTAATTTCTCCAGTACTAGACTAGCAAATACTTCGTGTCATTCATAATCATACTACCTTATGACAAAATAAATTCTAGTTCCTCCCATTTCACTGCGCGTTGTCTTATAAAAAGTATTTGAAAATACCTCCAATGTTGTTCAAATTCTCCGATGTTGTTGACACTTTTGCGTTGCTCTGCCAAGCAACCGTACAGCGAGTGTAGCAAAGATTTCTACGGCCCGTGTGCGTTTTTTGCTCGCACGCTGCTAGCGCAATGAGATGTTATCGTTCGCGATATCAAGCTTAAAATCAATACGTTATTCTCAGAGTTTATTACGCTGCCTATTATTACTTTCCCAATAGCCATTGATGTTACATACACTTCAGTTCACAATACTACAACTATCTTAAAATGTAAACGACTATATTCTCTGCTCAACACCCGTAGCAACATGTGACGTCACCTAACCGATTCGGGACGAAATTGCTTGGAAAACAATTCGGCGTTGGCGCCAGATTACCAGATTTCACACCTCTTTCTTGTGGGTTTTAAGCAAACGCGCAGTGAAATAGGAGGAACTAGAGTTTATTTTGTCATAAGGTAGTGTGATTATGCACGTCACAAAGTATTTGTTAGTCTAGTACTGAAGAAATTAGCGTGTAGATGCGCATATTGTGGCTTTAATAGATATGAACCGATCCTGGCCCATTCTAGTACAGATCAAATATAGCCTGTCTATTGTACTCATTTCCACAACAAATGAACATGCTTCTGCTAATGCTTTTCCCAGAAGAGCTTTCATTCCTCGTAAAGAATTACAATAGAACTTTTTCTAAGGAGGAAACTTTTTTAATGGGGGGGGGCCTTCTTTTTTTGGGAGCTCCACCTACCTTTCCTGCTTTACAATGGATAGCTGCTACGTTTGCCTCATCCTCCGCGAGCCATTTGTCAACATCCTCACAGAAGGGCTTCAATAGCTCCAGCTGTGGCGGGTGATGATCTTCGAACGGATAGCAGGCAACACGTTCGTGGAACTTTCTCGGAGCGTAATATCTCTCCGAACACCTGTGACGGGTGCAAACAATCGCATGTCAACAACCAGATGTCTGCTGAACTAGTATGGTTTGAGGATAGCCACAGCATCTATATTATTAATTCATCGACGGTGGTCCTGAACAGAGTACAACAGCAGTAGACACACATCATTACACTACCCATGACTTTATGTGCTGTAATACTTGCATATTAACTGCTAATATAAAATTACACAAGTATCAAAACATTACTATGACAATACCAGAAGTTCGACCTATACTAGGTAGCTCAATAAGATTTTGCCGCTGACTAGCCATTCGTGTACAAAGCATTACCGCAATATAACTAGCTCACAATGTTAGAGAAACTTTTCTTCCACTGTTGCTTATGGAGAAAGTCAGCATACCCAACACCACTCCAATTTACCCATCTTCCCCCACAGAAATTTTTAGTGGCACTTGTTCATCACTGCAAAACACTAGGAAGTTCAGGCAAAGAAGACATCTGCATAAAAACCAATGTGATTTTGGTAGGAACAAAAGAACTTTACAGTTTTTACCAGTGACACAAAATAACTGACTTAACCTACGACCTAAATAACTTAGTCTGGCAGGCACATTTGGCCTATTGGAAATAACCTTTCAACTTTGGAAAAAGGTCAGAGTCAACGCTCTGAAGCAGCAACCAGCAAATAAATTAACCAGTTTCAGTAATTGGGTAAGAAAAACAATTGACGCGTAATAATATTCTTAGTTTTCTTGCAACAAAGTCTCTAGAGTAATGGGAACCATACCCACTAGCTGGCACCTAATCACTATCCCCCTGACAGCTAAAACAAATCCATGGTGTGAGCAAACCCCACTTGTAACCAACACATGTGGCAAGTGATGTCAAACCATCACAACAGTCCAACACTTGCAACCAATAACAATGAGACCAAAAAGGTGACATGAACCCATATACTGTTCAATTTGAAAAGTTGGCAGGATTTTACTACGAATTTATTACTGAGAGTTTACATTTCCTGCGAGAATATGTGTCATGCAACTACTCTGTGCAACTTCCTCTTTATACTATTTCCGCTTTCCTTCTCCCGAGATGCCTTCCTGTGATACCGGAACCACGTTTCCTCTTGTACAGTTTCCTCTATACCCACATACATGTCTGAAACACCTCGTTATATACAAGTGGGATAGTACTATAATGAATTGCCCTGAAAAGTCTGCTGGAATTTTATTTAGAATAACTTAAGACAATAGCCTGAGCTCTATAAGACAACAACACAGAGATACAGTGCTATCAACAAACATTTGTACATTCATACCATCTTCAATTTCAAAACATTTCATAATTTTTCCACCAATATTAATTTAATCTTCTTTCTTTATGGCTTTTTAAATATATTCAGACACCTACAGACTACAGTGCACCAGCAAAATGTGCAAAAGTATAAACTATAATTTAATGCATCATTGGAAATCATCGTGAATACACCAGACACATCAATAATTAATGAGCTAATAAAAAACAGAACTACCTCATTAATTTGCATTTCAAACCCTCCCCAACATCCATGATTCAACAATATTTTGTATTTTAACACACTATATCACAGCCTGTACTCACAAAGGAAAGGTTTTGTACAAATCTAGCTGTATAATAAATAAAATGTTTAATAAGATTTGTATTCTAACGAAATCTTAATTGAACCAAAATGTTAATAGCAGGAGACTAACTTTAATTTGTTTAAGGCAAGAAAAATTTTACCATCGGTTTGATCAGAAATGTTATCACACCACAACAGATAAGAGGGGCATCAATGCTAACACTTTCTTCAAAGAGCAACATCACTGTTTAACAGCACTTTTTACATGAACAAAGAGGGATACATAGACAAATTATGAAGGGCATGGGTACAGAACCAAGGTAAAACAGCCACAGTGGGTTATTGCTATGAATATTGGCCCATTTTTGGAGCACCATGGCAAGTATGGAAGGCAACCATGGCACTTGCATTCAGTATATATACATTCAGTCTGTAATAGTACCCTCATTAATCACACGTATGTATACTGGGATTATGTGTCTGTATACTATAAATAGCAACACGAGTATTTTTTAATTCATCACATAGACACGGGTCTGTGTGAATCCTAATCAATGAGGATTCGCGTTTCTAATGACGCAAGTTCTAAATGCGAAATAAACTTTGCATTGCAAAGGAATTCATGGTAAAACATTTATCACAACAGATTACGAAATAAAATCACTGTCACGCAGATGTGATCACACAGTTATTTACAAACTCTTGCCTTTAAAAAACCTAGCATTTTCAATAACTAGTGTTGTGTTACGGATTAGTAAATATAACATGTACGATGCATTAACATGCACAAAATAAAACACAATAAAACAGACACTTACAGGTTATAGATTTTGTAGTGTCCTGGATGCTTTTGATCCAGAAATCTGCAAAGAAATCAACCATTTATCATAAATAAAGAGAAAACTTACACTGGCAATATAAAACAATACAGTATGTTATGGGTGTCATCTTAAAGCTGTGAGCAAATAGAAACATTTTGTATCAGCTAGTCATGAGCACATTACCCACAACACTTAGCTACCTATATTTTCACTTCTCTGGCTGTAGGTCTTACTTATATTTGGCAAGGCATAGTGATAAGAATAATGTACATAACTGAAAAAAAAACTATTAGGCAGCATCAGCTACAACACCTACTCAGTAAAGGCAATAATAATTATAAGTGCAATGCATCATCATAAAGCCTCAAATGATTGTTAACAACGTTAAGCAAACTGCGATTAGGCCAAAACAACATATACGTGTGGTTACCGTTACATGCCGAAAAAAATAGGGTAGGTAGGTAGGAGAAACATTTTATTTTCTTGAAATATTTTATTTACGAACCATGTTCGAAGGATGGCAGGATTCCTTTTGAAGCAGGAACTGTCTAATTCATTTTTTTATTTATTTTTTTTACTTTGAAGAAAATTGACAATTAAATGTTTAGGGTCGCTGGGAATAAATAGGGTCGGTCGGGAAACCGTAACCACACCTATATTTTGATTTGGCCTTACGTGAGGCATGCATTACGGAGTGCATGTTTAAAATTACAGACCTCGCACACAGAAAACTTACTCTTTGCTAATATGACTTACGGTCCACTGCTATAAACATCGCAAAAATCTGTCTAAGTATTCATTTTAAGTACCGCCACAAGTGCTTCAAGTAAAGAAGTAAAGCACGCAAGCCATTCTTCTACATTTCCATCAGGGTACATACCTACTATTCTAATTTGGAAGTGAGGCATAAATAACCATTTCATACCATATATGCATAGGATGCAAAGTTTCAAAATTTGGCATTATACTTACTTCACTACATCATCTATATTATTCCTGTAGACACCTTCAAGCTTTTCTGCTGGAAATCCCATAGCAATAAGGTTTGGACAAATATCTAAGCATCATGTTAAGGTATATTGAAACGGACCCAATAAAAACGTGCTTACGTGACCTATGCAGATGCTTGAATTTTGTCAGCTCGTGGAAGAATTAAAGTTTTACAAAGCATAAACACTAATAACTAATTTATTACAGATGGAGGTGAATTAAACTCTTCCTTACCAATGTGTAATAAATGCAATTTTATGTATTTACAGACTCTATTTAGACACAAGTTTGCAACACTAGAAAAGCTCTATTCACTAGGTTTTACACTTACCAGTCGATTAGATAAACAACAAATTGTTAGATATTCACAAACATTTTCTATAGATCTATGGAATCAGAAATGATAATACAAAAGGATACATGTCAGATCCAAGTCAAAGCCTTCTTCTTGGTGTCGCCGTTTATTCTTGCTCACCAGCTGTCTAAAACGGTTTGTCATTTTGTTTCCACTCATGGTACAAACCAAGAGAAGGTGCCCATCAAATATCAGAAAACTGCAAAATGTAAAAAATACATGTGTTTATAGATGTACACTTGATCATGATCACTGATCATGATACTTGATGCTACCATGCACTGCTCAAGATAAGAAGTAATATGACTTCAAGGACACAAATAACAGCTAGAGAAGTCAAGTGACTAGAAATGGCAACTGGCTTTGGGTATAATTGCCAGATCACTGTTTGATGCTGCTACTACGACTCTCATACTGGGATTTTAAAATAAAATGCCATTGTTATCCAACTCCACACCACTGAAAGCCAGTACATCATATATTAGCTTGTCTTACTTTTATCCATATAACAGATGATTTACCTTGCTTTTGTCTATCAAATATTTAGCTGACCCTGCAATGGCTTGCCATCAGCTGAAAATAAATGCAGTATCCAGAAATAATATTACATAGAGTTATGCAGAATTACACCTGAAAGTTATTGCAGACTGTACAAACCTTGACGCAGCATATACTATATAACATGATAATACTCTAGGCCAATGGCAATGCCAATCACTACTCGCAGCTAGGGCCTGCATACCTCCCAAATCCCATTGGTTGATACAAATCACGTGCCTGAAACTCCCGTTTTTAAGGATACTCTCCACGTTGTGCACGGGTATTGCTCTAGTGAAGATTAAACGTTTATTGGCGAATGAATCGAATCAATCACTTGTTCTATTTATAGAGGAGATATATCTCTATGCTCAAGCCAAAAAATTTCATGAAATTTCCAGCACCTAATTATGTTCCCACACAAATTTTGAATTTTTATGTAAAAATGGTATTTTGGATATTTCTCAATTACCAGAATGAGTGAGGATACAAAATTTTTGCCACATGTTAAGCACAATATGGACCAAAATAGCGCGTCAGGATTTTTCTTTAATTTTCATATTTACCGAGAAAACTCGAAAAAACTGCTTAAAAATCAAGTTGTGTGTTAAAATATAAAATTTTAGCGAATAAAGAGGCATAACTAATAAAGTACGGCACTTAATAACAATCCCTGATGCGCTTTTTTACCACAATATGTTACCATTAAAACGAGTGTAAAATTAAATTAATCCGAGTTGTAATCACAGAGAAATATCCATTTATACATCGGCTACTATGTCAGAAATCGAAACGGAGAAATGAGGGTTTTTCTATTTTTCACAATGAGTGACCGCCTGTTGGCAAAATGGTGTGAACGTATGTGATTATATCTATTGTTTTAGTACTTATGCGACATAATCCATGACTAACTGGACCACTAAATTGGTAAAATGTTTCCCCTCTTCCAATGCACTTGAGAAAATTCTGAGAAAGTTACGAGGTGACACAACGTGCAATTCCATGCAAATGGCGCGAATCACGCCCTTGCCTGCGTCACTGTCTTACAAACGCGCGCTTATGTAAGTGCGGTTGCGAGGTGTGAGAGAACTATTTTAGGTCCTGTGGCGATACTTATTGGATCAGAGAGTAGTACAGCTGCTCAAGCAGGCCCCCACCAACACTACCGCACGGAGCAATCTAGCGCGCCAGCCCGCCCGCACTGCCGCCCCTCGGCCACCCCACCAGCCGCCGCGCAGGCGTGAGCGGTTGATGTTGTCTAGGAGTAGATAATAGCGGAATTCCCTATTATCTACCTCTGATATTGAATGTGAAGTCACTGGGCTCAGTGAATATCGTGAAAATGCTGGTTGTATCATGTGTCTGACGTCATAATGACGTCAGCCGCGGCTCACTACACATGTACGGGGGCAAGCAAAAACGCTCGGACAGTTCACATGTACCGTTATATGGATAAATGAGCATGTACAAAGGTGGCGCATAGTGTTAGCCATCGAATAAAGTTGAAAACGAAATATCGATAAAATTTCATGCACAACGTGGAGAGTATCCTTAATAAAACTTTTATGGTGCATTGTGACCCTAATCCTAACCCTAACCCTAATCCTAACCCTAATTACAATTTAATTTAAAAAATTAACTAGATTTGTATCAACCAATGGGACGTTGGGAGGTATGCAGGCCCTAGCCGCGAGTCCAATACCTACACAAGCTGTTGAAAACTCTACCACATTCTATAGTACTTTGCACTTTCATTGTAATTAAAGATATGATTGAACTTAACAGGGGAATTTGGTGAACACGATATTAATGAAGATTATGTACCTTGCTAAATTGGCACTGTATTCAGTAATCGGGTTATTAACTAGTGACAACTACTCACTACTAGTCACAGTCGGAATTACAGCACTTAAATTCTCACAAATGTAACCATGACTGAGCAACAAACGGGTACCATCGCACCAGGTAGAGATGCCCCAGTAGAATTAAAACAATAGATCGTAAAAATCAAGTTTTTCTGTGTGCTGTTCATACAATTCCCCACACTAAATCAATCCACCATATGTAAACCCTTTTTTTCAAACATACAAAACAACTGGATTGTTCCCACAATCCTGGTGCCTGGAAATTTTGTCGATGGAAGATTGATCGACAACAGAAGGAACAAACAACACACATACACGTTACACTAGATAGCCAAACAAATCCTTACGTATCAAAAGCTTGCTATAGTTTGTCACACATCTCATTGCCTCCAATTAAAATACTCAAATGTCCACAACACGGGAACATTTCATCATTACATGTTACGAACCTGCCATCATGGCGTCTTCCTCTTGCAAGCCTACGCGCATCCGGTGCTACATCGCCATACGCGACGTCAATTTCTCTAGATTTCAGTAATCAGTAGATTTCAGGTAATTATAGAAATCAACTGCGTTGCACTAGCAGCAAATAGATTATATTCTTAATAAGTCTTTCACATGCATTTCACCAATACTGTTTCAACAATAATCTTTCCGTGGAAAATGGCGGATTGATACACTGAAGTCGTTTAACGAGGTGAATCGAGGGCCAGTGATTTTCTCCGCGAGGGAAATGTCATAGAAAACATGATCGGGCTCAAAATAATATGTATCTGTATAACGAGCGTGCATTTTATCAGAGCTAGCAATGATAATGTAGAATAATCACATATACGGCGTGTTCTATAAAATATTAACAAACATTTAATTTATATAAGAAGACCCTGCGAAAAGTCTAGAGACACTGCGATTCACGTTTATTATGTTATCGACTTGTGCGGCCTGGTGCTAAGTACTCACGCCACAAGTATGGAGTTTTCAGGTATTCGAAATAACGAAGTAGTTGGAATCGTGCTGAGGCTAACCATTTTTGGTGCAGTTACATATTACGGAATAAAGTGGATGGTGGAAACTCTAGACCCCACCAAAAAACAAAAAGTCGAGGCCCAAAAGAGGGTAGGTTCGACCATAGTCCAAACACATGTGTTTGTGTATATGGTTCGACTCGCGTGTCTGTCACTCATTCAGTCATTGACTCAATGTCATGACTGCATTCCAATGGCAGTTCAATTATTATTAATATTATAAAATTCTGTCTAGTTACAGACTCTAGTACTGAGACTACTCATTAACTCAGTATTCTATTCTCTAGACTCTACTCTCTACTCTAATGTCCTTAGTGAATTCGGTTCAAGGATAGAGAACATGGTGCCCATTGAAACCTATGTCATTTTCGTAAATGTGGGGGTAGCCCCTTTAAAATCGACAGGGGTACTGGTGAGGGTGTTCTTTGTTCATTTCAACCGATAAACATGATGTGAGTTAACAGGAAGTGTCGAAAAAAATGCGTTGAAGCGACCCTACTCGCCCGTTTCTGACCATTGCGACGCGCGAGCATTTCCCGTCACCTTCCTCTGCTAGGGCCCTGAAAACTATGTCGGTATTTGCGCGTGCCATTAACGGACTCATATTACTTCCTCTCCGCAGTAAATTACCTGGAAATCCGTTGCTATTCGATCTTTTTGGGAGAACTCATAAATCACCGCCCACAAGATGGCCATTGTTATTGACTGTACCCTGCTGCCCTCTCGCGGCAATATTATGCATTCGCACGCCCGCCCGCTCGACCTCTTCCAGCAGCAGCAGAAACAGCAGCAGCAGCAGTTCTCTTGCGGCCGGTGCGCGCTGGCCGCGCGTAAAGGTCCATACCGTCATCATATACAGTGCCCCCTCTCCCAGCTGCCAGCTGCCAATTTTGCTGCTGCGCGCACCTGTCTAATCGCCTGGTGTAGCCTGTAGTGTAGTGGGATCAGGTGCTAGTGTAGGTAGTGTAGTGTTAAGTTAGTGCTAGTGGAGATGTAGCTGTAGGTGGTGTGTGTATGTTCAGGCGTTAGGTTAGAGATACAGATAGGGTCCAGTTAGGTTCCAGGTTAGGGATACAGATAGGGTCAGGGTTAGGTTAGGGTTAAGGCGCGGGGGCGAGAGGGGAATTAAAACCAAAAGGATAGGCGTCAGGTGTAGGGTTTAGGGTTAGGTTAGGGTTAGGGTCAGCGTTCAGCGGATAGGGTTAGGCTGTTAGATTAGGGTTAGGTTGGTAACGGAATTAGGGTTAGGCGGTAGCCGTAGGTTACGCGTTAGGTCCGCTCCATTCTCCATTAAGCTATTCTCGTTCTTTCCGCATATACAGTAACAAACACCATCAATATTAATACATAGGCATAACACATAGTTTTAGTTTCATATGGTATTGCCATTTATTCGTTTTTACACTGTATCTGTTCTCGCGCATATCAGTCATCAATTCCCCGTCAATCATCCTTCGGCTCTGCCGTATCAGTCTCCAGTAATAGTCTGACAGCAGACCAATTCATTCATCGGCAGATGACACGCTAGCTATCGAACTACTACTTGGCGTACAACCATCTACAAACAGGCTATTACCGCCTTATTGGGGGCGACGGTGCGATGGGCTCTATCCTACTATTATCCTACGACTCCCTAGTCCCTACACCCCTATTCCAGGCTTTGATTTTTAAGGGGCGCGAGTCGCGCTCGGCGCTCGCACCGCGCACCCGCAAATTCGGCCATGGTGGCGCGCATCATCGCGCCTCATAAAATGGTTGAAAATCGGCGCCACCAAAATTTGTCATATTACGATTACATAGCGACTCCATAGACGTTATCAATGTAGGGCGCGGTACAAAAGGTTAGCAACAACACAAAATTTGCCGGTGTGTAAGTAACTGAACGTATGGCCAGAGTACAGGGTCGTGAGTTATACCTTCTGGTTTTATATAATTATAAATAACAACTAACAACACGCACTCCAATACGAGTCACTATACGTTAGCCACAGCACTTACCTGCTGTGTCTTCTACTATACGTGCGCGAGAAAGTGGTTTTCTAGCGACGCTGAACAGTCGTAGGCTGTCGAGGGCTACATACGTGGTACTAGTTACAAGTAATTTGGCTCATTTGTTGATGGATATGTGATGATAGGTTTTTGTGCTCATGAATATGCGTACATGGATTAGAATCTCTAGGATGGAAATCAGAATAAATGAAAACAAGATTTAATTTTACATACGAGTCAACTTCTTTTATTAATCTGTGTTGCTAGTGTTTGGGTTGTTGGTATGAAAGATGTAATATCCTGACGAAGCAGTTGAATGAATGAAGGTGCAGATGAAATGATAAGTCAGTTGGATTGACATGACATCCACAATTTTCGTCTTGGATTTTCACTCTAGATCTGCCCGAGATTGGTCATGATTTCCTTTATCCACACCCCAGACCCGGTATGATGGAGAGCCTCAATGCAGCTTCTCTATCATTCCCTGTTAAGTGTGATTTTTAGTGGAGCTCTCCATCATGCCTCTAAGGCCAATCCGAGGGAGCGAGTGGGGGGCGGGCGGCCATATCCGTGTAACTCGGGGGTGTGTGATTTTTTTTAGTGGAGCTCTCCCTGCATGCCTCTTACGGCCGCGGCCAGCCAAGAAAACAAAATAAGGCTCATCACACGACCACTTAGCCCCGAACCTGACCACCCAAAAAAAAAAAAAAAAAAAAACAAAAAAAAAAAAAAAAAAAAAAAAAAAAAAAAATTAAAAAAAAAAAAAAAAAAAAAAAAAAAAAAAAAAAAAAAAAAAAAAAAAAAAAAAAAAAAAAAACATAAAAAAAAATAAAAAAAAAAAAAAAAAAAAAACCTCACAATCGCCCCGAACCGCTTATCACAGGCCCCGGACCTCGTGAACCCATGCACGCCAAGAAAGCAAAAAAACACAAAAAAAAAAAAAAAAAAAAAAAAAAAAAAAAAAAAAAAAATAAAAAAAAAAAAAAAAAAAAAAAAAAAAAAAAAAAAAACACACGCAAAAAAAAAAAAACACAGAAAAAAAGCCACGCACCTCCCGATAGCAGATCCACCACATAATCCGCTCCAAGGGCTCGCGCGCTCGAGAGGCCGCGCACCCCCCCAGCTGTGATTATGAGAGCGTGAAAGACCCCCTCCTGTCCTCTAGGGGCAGTCATTCGCTAGCCTCCCCTGTACTTTTCAAATCTGAAAGCCCTGCTCAACACTCTCAATCTCACTCATTCTCGTCCCATACCATCCTACATCGACGCACAGCCCTCACCAACATCACCACACTTCCACGGTCAATGTTCATTGATGCCGTACACATGTCCCATCGTCATCTGGCATGGCTGCAACGCCCGCCCCACGCCGACGCCCCCGCGCACCCCCACGTACGCACACCGACGCACAACACTATAGCACAAGTCATGTCTACTGCATTGCCGCTTGCACCACGCCCCTCCCCCCCCTCTCCCATCTCTGGCATGCGCCCTGCTGTAGCTACTGCGTACTCTCCTCCATTCCTCGCGCCGCCCTCGCCTCGCCTCCGTCCCCGTCGACCCCCGCGCCGCGCGCCTGTCCCACATAAAACAAACCCTCGCCGTGCCCACCAATGCCACCATTACCCCCCTTATCGCCTACCGTCCACCTCGACGCCCCGCCCCAGCCGGACCACGCCCTACCTACTCTACCCCTATACATGCCAAAAGCTATATATACTCTATGACCTCTCATCACCTCCCCCGCCATTCTTCCCTGTGCGCCCCGTCCGCCTACGCACCTTCATACTATTCACTCCTGACGCACACCTGTGTCCTCCACCCTTGTTCCACCCTCTCACCACACCCAGTACCCTCTCACACCCTATACTATGCCCTTTCCGCCGCCCTGCGGCCGCAACCGCAAGCGCACCCTATACCTATACTCATACTATACAACTCCCCTATCTCACAAAGTTTCTAGTCGCACCGCTCCCCCTTGATACCACGCCATCCCGGTCGCAGGCGCCAGTCGCCACGATTTCCACCCCATTTGCCCCCGAAGTGACCCCTACTACAGCTACCCTATACGCCCGCGCTTTCCTCACCAAACCATAAGAGATTTATATATTATCATCATACATCCCTACTCACCATCTGCACACAAGCGGCCATGCCAACTGTGCTGGTCGCAAAGGCTTGTATATTCATGCATAGGGAAATACGTAGTCGCGAACTCCGCCCACGAGCGCGTCGCACGCACAGAGAGAGGCAAGCAGAGAGGGGACCGGGGGAGCTGTGATGTAAATGGTGTGTATGGTGCTGTGTATATATCGGTATAATGGCCTTTATACTCTCATGTATCCGCTATCACTATATATATATATATATTATACTATGACATATATATATCTATAACTAGCATCTCACCATGCTATATACACTGGTGGAACTATGTCGGTATATATATGTATGTATAATATACATCATATACTATATCATATAATACTCGAATACATTATCCATCATAATATACATATATTATATTATTATATACTATATATATATAATCACTCACATGTGTGGAATATGAGTCTCCATTATATATGTCATCGTATACATTATCCCTTATGTCTATAATATATGTATAATATGACATATAATCTATATAGTATATTATATAGGATATAATATATAGTAATCATCGTCTATATATAAATAATTAATATATAATCTCGGGTATAAGACTGAAGCCGCACATAGCACACAGTGTACTAGCTAGCTGGCGCACATCTATCGGCAGAAAACCTTTTATTTGGCCCATGTTCTACTATCCTTGAGCCGGTGATATTCGCGCTAAAATCCTCTGGCAACGACCATCGCGCTGAGTTGATGGCTGTGATGCTATGTGTCGAGTGTACGCAGTGGCCCAGTCACAGGCATTGAAGCGTCCTTCAATAAAAATATAATGTACGAGCAATACGTCTACTTACTACTTGTATGTACTACCAACATTCTAATGTTTCTTATTACTCTCTGTATCACCTATTATTGCCGACAGTTGCCTGTAAAATTCCGTCCAAATCCTACGTCCGAACATATACGGCTGCCGCGCCATTGCTTGTCGGGCCGCGCGCGACTGTTGCGAGCCTCTAACTTGTGATATATATATATATGAGGTCAGGAAAGGCCGATCGCAAGATCTCGCTTGACGTCGCTATCACCTTTCACGCCCACTTGACAAACACCATCCAACAGCTTCCATCTTTGTTTGTATGGTCAAGCAACAGTGTTCACTTCGTATAAAACAATGCTATGTGTCGTACCGAGCTTGTCACGCAAAATAACAAAGACTTGCATCGAAATTCTCGCGTTTGCAAACATTCACAGTACATGTAAATGGGCCTGTCAGAATAACAGGGCCTATAGCACTATATAATATTCGGAGTAATAATAGGAGAGAGTGTGACATCAATAACAAGGGAATTCGTCATTTACTGAGCGCTTTATAATACCTAACGATTTACTAACCGTAACTCATCCCAACTGAGCTCAAATCGCGACCACAGCTACATTCGCTCCATCCATCTTACGCAAACGATTTCCTCGTAGACACCGCAATCCGCGAGAATAGCGAGCCTTAAAACGCATATGAACGATCTCCATTCTCTGGCCATTCATCCAATCCCAGTTGCGCGCCGTTAATTCAAACAAAAGGCGCTACCCTAACGCGGCTATTTGCTAAGCTGGAGAGGCAGCTGTGGCCTCGCTGGGAGACTTAGGCTCAACCAAGCTCGGCGATGATACCTTTCGACACCGGGGTGACCACAGTACACAGGCACCTTCTGTACATAGGCCTGGCTGCGCTCTCACGCAACGCAGCCAACCCAAATGGAGTTAGCGCGATGAGGTTGCGTCCGGACTCTCCAGTTCTCCCTCGCGACGCCATCAGACACAATTAGCTATCCGAGAGAGCAAACACTCAGCGACTGCGCGCCAGGTTGCTGCCTTTTGTCTGAATTATAGGCGCGCAATGGGCGTTGGATTAATGGCCAGAGAATGGAGAATCGTGTCATACGTTTTAGGCTGTATCTCCGGATTGCGGGTGTCTACGAGGAAACGATTTCGTACGATGATGGGCGAATGTACTGTGTTCGATTTGAGCTCAAGTTGGATGAGTTACGCGTAGTAAATCGTAGGTATTATAAGGCTAGTAAATGACGAATTTCCCTTGCTTATTGATGTCACACTCCTCCCTATTATCTACTCCTGATATATATAGACTGGGACTCGCTCCCACCTTGATTACCCATCAAGTGACTAAGCTAAGCCGAGAGGTGGGAGCGAGTGTCAGTCTATGGACTATAGGCGGCGCGCAGGCGGCGCACTGCTTTCCAACTCCCATACGAGCCTCGCCATTGGAACGTTGCAAAAACATTGCAGCGTTGCGGCGCAAGAATGAGGTCACGAAGAGCGCCAGTAGGTGTTTCCTGATTCTGACAGCCATTTACATTACTGTGGAAGGTTCGCGAACGCGAGAATTTCGTCAGTCTTTGTGTGATTTCGCATGACACAGCTCGGTTACGAACAGAGACATTATGTTTTTATAACAAGTGAACATTGTTCTTGACATACAAACAAAGATGGAAGCTGTTGGATGTGTTTTCGTGCTGTAAAAGTGTGAAATCAAGCGAGCGTCGAGCAAATTTTGCGATCGCGCTTTCCTACCTGCTATATATACAAGTGTAAGCATGCAACAGTCGTGCCGCGAAAGCAATGGCGCCGGCAGCGTATATAGTTGGACGTAGGATTTCGACAGAATTTACAGGAAACTGTCGGCAATAATAGGCGAAAGAGAGTATAGAAACATTAAGAATTTGGTAGTAAATAGATTTCGTATTTAGTTAGCATTATATTTTATTGAAACGCTTCAAGTGGCTGTGGTAACAGTGCCAGCCCGGATGTCGGGGAACTCGGCTCGTGGGTCTACAATCTCTAGATGATCCGCCTGGAGATCGGGTAGCTAAGCTCGACTACACACAGATTTATGATTGATTATGAATTGTTATATGATTATGCTCTACAGTCTACGCATACCACACACTTATATTTTCATACAAATACATCATTTCTTCATTTTTTCTCGATGTAAAAGATTGTTTACAGTACATGTTTTATAATTTGATTATTATTTGAATTATATGCAATAAAGATTTAATAATATTAATAATAGACGTTCCGGCATTGGAGCGTGTGAAACATCTCAGATGAGTTAGCCTGTGAGTTGAGCTGCCACATCTCCAGGCAGGTCATCTCGACCCACGAGCCGAGATGGCTGAACTCCAGGCGGGTAAACTCGCCACAATGCAAGACAAATTGGTGGCTGGGTCGAGTTAACCAATGCCTCTCTTTAGCACTAGCAGTAATAGGGAGCTCCAGTCCGTAAAACAAATACTATAACTAAACCTTTACGTAAATGGGAAATGCCGACAAATCAAAAGTTTAACTCAAATGATCGCAGACATAAAGTCAGTCTACAAGAGCTTGAGTCTACCGGACCTTCCACCGTTTGTTGCCAAAACACTGGTGTGTACCGTGTTATCCCAGAAAATGCGAAATTTTGTTGGAGCTGTTGAACCAAAGGCGTTTTCTAGGGGCAGTTCCAGGAGATTTAACACAAGTGTCGCACCCATTCCATTGTCCATTAATCGTCGACTGCAGTAAAAAAAATACACAGGGGGGCTCGGAGCGATTTAGCCCCACGAAATGCCCAAAAGAGCCCCCGAAAATTTGCATAGAGTTCAATGCAAACCAAATTTTAGAGTGCTATTTTCATGCACGCGAGCTTGAAAAGTAGCCCCCGAAAAATAAATTTTTTCCCTGGTCGACTGTATCGACTTGATAATCTAGACTTTAAATTATGTATACTATTTGCAGGCTGAAAACTTAATGAAAAAGATTGGCGTAAGTAATTGTGAGAAATTGACCGAGTACGAAATGACAATTGCATCACACCTTGTGGATCCCCTGAGTATTCAGGTAGGTACCCTGCATACATGTGAATTAAACAATTGCTTCTAGGATTAGGCTATATATACATACATATATTAGGTTTTATGTTACATGCAAGGTATTGCTTGTAATTTAGCACAAATTATTTTTATATTGTGAGTTGCATGAATATTTACTCTATAATAAAGTAACCAAAAACATAATACATTACTATGCGCAATGCAACCTGGTAGTCAATGTTTGAGTTAGTTTTAATGGTGAGGAAATTGAATTCCTGATCATTTTAGATTTCCTGGGATGACATTGGTGGCCTTGATGATGTAGTCACTGAGCTCAGAGATACCGTTATACTACCCTTGAAAAAAAGGGATATGTTTGCTCAATCAAAACTTCTTCAGCCTCCAAAAGGTACCACTTCTAGGTGATGTTATTACCTCCGCCCAACGGAGTTGGAGGAGGTTATGTTTTTGCTCTCGTGTGTTCGTGTGTTCGCGCGATCGATATTAGTGCGGCGGTTGATCGATATCACCCAGCGAGCCAGCTCGTAACACATACATGTTACATGGAAGCGTGTACATGTCAGTACGCGGGCGTATATCGTGGGTTATTTGTGTGTTCGTGAGTCGTATGGCGTATAGTGTATGTCGTCGGCGGAGGTATGCACTCCGTGAGTGCACTCTGTCTAGTTTCAGTTATTGTGGTTTGCAAGAAGTTCATACGAACGTTTATAAATGTGAGGTTGGTTCTGCAGAAAGTCTTAAAACTGAATAGTTGCAATAAAACGCAATGTTTGTTGCTGATTTAGTTATGCTTTTTTGTTAATGCAGTTTTTTAACCTTGTTCAAGGATGTTTGCTGCATGGCCCACCAGGATGTGGGAAGACTATGATAGCTAAGGCAACAGCCAAGGAAGCAGGTAAGATATGCTGTGCATTGGGATAATTATGAGCAACAGACAGGTTACTGAACAAAGGTCTTCTGTTAAAACGGAGACTTTACGTGATCTATGCACAGCACACTTCTATGCCATGCATATGTATTATTGTAGTCCATGATCATGAATTGGTATTTATATTTCATACAATTTTATTTTGCACAGGTGCAAGATTCATCAACTTGCAACTGTCCTCTCTAACAGACAAGTGGTATGGTGAGTCACAGAAACTAGCTGCTGCTGTATTCTCACTGGTAAGCTTGTGGCAACTTAACATTGCATCATTTTGTGTCTATAAACTATTTGCATGTATGCTTATATGTGCATTGTTGTGTGTGTGAGTCAGAGAGTGAGATAAATATCTAATAACTATTTCGTAAAGCCGTGTGACTTTTATAATTATCTTACCTAATTACTTACTACTTTTTTGGTAACTATTTTGACAGGCTGTGAAGCTACAACCAAGTATCATATTCATTGATGAAATGGGTAGGTATCTGTTTTGTTCTTTCTATGCTCATGTGATTAATTGTGTGTTGTATGTTGTCAAGAGTACATAATAGAGAAGAGTATGACATGGTTTTAACAGCGTTTTGCATAGTGTTTAACTTGTAAATATTCTATCAATATGTGAATAAATATATTCAAACATTACCTTGTTTTCGTCTATGATTCTCCCTTTTAATCATATGACACCACAAATTTTACCTGAAAATCGTATGTGTTCTTCAAAAAAGTTATTTGAATACGACACGGTTTCGCACAGTTTTCACGCATGGATGCATGTTTTAGACCAAACTTTGATATGGGATTAGTGTTCTATTGTCTATGACGGAACTTTGGGGGCCGTAAAGGATATTAGGCATCGAATTGTATTCAGCGTGCAGCGTTTCCAGCGTGCTAAAAATAAATGTGCTCACGGCCAGCTAGCTAGTAGCTGATTCCCTTACGGCCCCCAGCGTACCGTCATTAGAACACTAATCCCATATCAAAGTTTGATCTAAAACATGCATCCATGCGTGAAAACTGTGCAAAACCGTGTCGTATTCAAATACCTTTTTGGAAGAACACATACGATTTTCAGGTAAATTTATGGTGTCATATGATTAAGGGAGAATCATAGACGAAAACAAGGTAAAGTTTCAATGTATTTATTCACATATTGATAGAATATTTACAAGTTGAAAACTATGCAAAACGCTGTTAAAACCGTGTCATACTCTTCTCTATTATGTACTCTTGATGTTGTGTATATAATGCAGGGTTTTAGTAGGGTGGATCCATGATGTAACTAAGGAGGGGTGTTTTTTGTGGTCACAACGTGAGGTGTACCATGCCTGCGTTAACCTACTCGTTGAGGGATATTTCTGCACCGTTTCTAGCGTTTTAAGCAAATGTAGTGTATAGCATGATTTTAAATACAAAAACGAAGAAAGACAAATTACGTTGGACATCATGGTTTGGGAAATAAAAAGTGCGGCAGTATCCACACGAAGCCACCCCTGCATTTGCCCCTGGGTTCATGTGAAAACGTCAGTTAAAGCCAGGATTGCGAATATAATTTCCAACCAGTCTCGTGTTTTTCTCACTTTTACGACACTTACCGTTATTGCTTGAGAAACAGCAACTGTCTAGAGTACCGCTAACATGTCTTAGAACCTTCGTACTTGGCTATATTGACCAAAACATGCACAATTCAAGTTTTGTTTACTCATTTTGATTACCACCACCATTTCTTGCGAATCTCCGACTAGCGCCATCTATTGGCTAATTTCAAAATAGAAACAGTAAACTACACTGAATCAGATGCCCTTTTGTTTTAATTACGTACACTATGGGTGCACATGTAACTTGTTGGTAAATTAAGACTATATTTAGCTATATTTTTTTCGGTTTGTGCGTTTTGGAGTAATGATTTTGCAATAAACTCTTTAACCGAATCGGCCGTCGTTGTGTCGACAGACTCGTTCCTGCGCTCGCGCGACTCGCACGACCACGAGGCGACGGCGATGATGAAGGCGCAGTTCATGAGCCTGTGGGACGGCCTCGTCACCGACCAGGCCTGCTACGTCATCGTGATGGGTGCCACGAATCGGCCGCAGGACGTCGACCGAGCCATCCTGCGCAGGATGCCCGCCACGTTCCACGTCGGCCTGCCCGTAAGCATACTGACGTTTTAACGCCTCTCTTCAAGATACTAACAGAAAAAAGCTACTGAATATCTTTACAACAATTTTCTCTTCAATCCTATAAGACACGTCCAAATATGCTAACAGCTCGAGCCTCAATACACCTAAACTTAGGTGTGCACTGCTGTGCCGCGTATATCTGCTCACGTGACCAACTACAGAACTAGCTTCTCTTCTTGTAGCTGGCTACTGTCGCGCTGTGCAGCATGGTATATGAAGTACTCGGTATACATTATTACGAGACGCAATCTTTAACAGCCCCAGTCGCAGTTTTCGAACCAAATTGGCCGCGTGTTTACGAAGTTGATCTGCTAGTTGACTAGATTGGCATTGCTGTGTGCCCGTAATAATGGGATATGTAGCTAGTTTTTGCATCAAGATCCATACTGAATTTCCTACGTTATTGTCCATCAAATTTGACCGGATTGGTATAAAATTGCAAAACTTACACTCATCTTAAAATTGTTGTGACGAGTGACGGGTGCTGCTCTATTCGATATAATTAATTGTCATAATTGAGTGTGCAGAAATGTAAAAAAAATGGCTATGTTCAATATCAAATGCCATTCATTGATTCCTACTTTCAATTACATACTCAAACATCTCTCTTCTTCATCTACCACCACAGATCTCAATGCACAACTTGTATTGTTACCGGCTTGTTATTTCTCATGGCATTTTTGCATGTTTCAGAGCTTGAAGCAGAGAGAAAGCATCCTGAATATTATTCTGAGGGAAGAATATGTAAGTTGTATTTGTATACCTCTGCAAGCTGCTGTTATGATACTGTACTGGAATCATAATGTATATGTATATATATAAGGAGCACTCAAGGGAAACACCTTATAAAAACTAATGTGTTTACTCAGTGAAGTTAGTTTCACTGTGTAACTGCCAAACAAACAACAAGTGTCTTTTAGAGACACGTGTCGGTTCTATAGGTATGACTGCTTACATAGGTTTGATTGTGTACTGTCGTCTCTGAGTAGAATTAATACCCTACTCACATCATTTATGTATTATATTACATATGAACATCTCGGTGGGTCGTCATTTTGTAGACAGCTGAGGATGTGAGTTTTCACGAGGTAGCCAGGCTAACGGAAGGCTTCTCAGGCAGTGATCTAAAGGAGTTGTGCAGAACGGCAGCAGTGCTTCGGGTTCGTGAATACATAGAAGCTGACGAAGAAGACGGCGACACGCCATTCAGGTATCGTTGTGCAGCCCCGATAACGCAATTGCTGGTCCGTTAATTTTCAGGCTCTAAATGCATGTAAATTTGGTTTCGCACGGTTTAATGTGGGCCTGTGAATTGTGTTAAAATATGGGGATACAGCATTTGTGCACCTTCGTCTGCTTTTACTTGTGTCGCTAGAAAATGTGTGCTCTCCGTTTATACCTGGCTTTTGCTCGCATCTTATTACAGAATGAAAGCAATAAACATGTCAGACCTACTGCAAGCTTTGACAAAGCAAAAGAAATCAAAGTCTGCTGCAATATTTGGAATGTTTGGTTCACCGTTGCCATTAGATTGATGATGATTCCGTGTAGAAATTTTTACTCGTCACTTGATCTTTCGAAGAACGCGACTGAATAGAGTCGGGCTCTCTAATAAGACTATCAGAAGTAAATTACAACAGATTCTGGTCAATGATCTGATATTATTTACGTCTGATACTATTAATTTTGATTATGTGAGCTTCTAGTCAGCAGCTAGTCGGTAACTTAACTATTATTGTCTTGTACACCAGAATTTTTCGTTGTGATGCTTGTGATTTTTCCACTTTATAAACTTGGAAGTTATGCATTGCATATTTGCAATTATGTGTCGGCAACCGTAGCCTAACTCCATAGATAATAGAGTTTTCTAAATTGGTAAATTTTTACTACGTGATAGTAATGCAGTCGTTAGATTAACTTTAATTTTGTTAACACATAGTTTGATAGGCTGTATGTGACAGCACAACCTAACTGTAGTGAATTGATTTTCGGCTGCTTTCAAAAGAAAAATTAGTATCACAATGCACAGCTGAGTACTGAATGAGATTTCATCCTTTCTGCGATTGTTAATTCAAACTTGTTAACATTCATAAGAAAATCGTTATCCAGTGTTATATAATTGTGTTATATATAGTGCAGAAATGTCTGACAGCTCGTTGTCACTAGCGATTGCACGAGATGTATTTTTGGTCTCATGAATTTTAGCTAGTTATTTTGGATACCACAAATTTTACACTGCCCATAAATAGTTGTAAATATCGAAATAATTTTCTGAAGCATTTAGACATTGATGACTGACAAATAGATGGCTGCTTTTAAGAAATTTTATGCTTTTGAGTTTTTAGGGTGTTTTTTAGTAATAGCATTTCCACAGGTGAGATATCATATAACTGTTATGATTACTCCCGTTTTATTAGAGACTGCACCTGCATTTGTGACCCTACCCTAGAAGACCTTACTAAAAACTTAGAAATTGCAATAAATATGAACTGTTACTATATAAGTTACCATAACTGTCACTCCCAATACAAAGTGTACTGAAATTATTATTGTAAGGGAGAAAATACAACATGGATACATCATCACATGCTATCCATTATGTAGCAGTGCCAAGGAAGTACAAAATAATAATAGTAATTAGTGTGGCAAACTATTTATTAAAACCAGTGATGGTTTGCTACATATAAAAACACATTGACATCTACAAGATGATGATCGAACCACTGCAGTTTTGAGAATAACGGTATAAATATTTGCTTTTTGTTTGAAAATGCAATTCTGCACAACACCAGAATTTCTGCAGACTGCTGGCCAAGAATTTGGTTTTCACAAGTAACACCAACAACGTAAATGTCATCGGTTTGATGCAATGAAATACAATGTACGGCTTACAGCCAATTTACAATAATTTCCCGTTCTAGATATTATTTATACTTCGAAGAGTATTCCTGACGTATAACGTGCACGTCGTCTTCCAACCAGCTTTGCAACCTTAATGAACTTCCTCTTCCTAGCATCAGTACATGATGCTAGTATACGAGACCAGATGCAATGCAAAAATAGCAATGCGATAATATCCCTTTACACCATTAGTATGTCTGAGTGTGTGGTTTGTGCTTTCAAATGTGTCTTACAAACTGACTAGAAAGAAAACGCTGTGGCAACCCTTCAAACAGCATTCTCGTGGCATAATGTGAACATACCAGGTGGGAGCACACAGCCGATTGCCGTTTCGCATCATTTCGCTGTTTTTGAGTATTACGCTGAAGGCCACAGAAAAATACATAAAAAATGTACTCATACTTGGCATAAAGTTATGCAACATCAAAATGTGATGTACTTACAAATCGTCATCAATTTAAAGGCACACGGCAACAGTTTAAACAGTTGTATATACTAGGAAAATCGAGGGGTGTTTTTACAGTGAGCAGGTGGGAAAAATCCGACTCATTTCACGTGCAAGAAATTATGCATAAAATTGGAGATTCTTAAAAATGTAATCTTACCTAGCTCTAAACAAACAGCATGCAAACAGATAAAAATCTTTAATTAAAACAACTGAGAATAGGTGGGGCAGTGAGATCACTAGTTCACACAGTAGATACACTATACATCTGCCCTCATCGCTCACTACATTTAAAATTATACACAACA
Organism: Priapulus caudatus; assembly: GCF_000485595.1. Taxonomy (NCBI): domain Eukaryota; kingdom Metazoa; phylum Priapulida; class Priapulimorpha; order Priapulimorphida; family Priapulidae; genus Priapulus; species Priapulus caudatus. The sequence goes on from NW_014577502.1 coordinate 82,863, forward strand.
TTATTATATGCAACAATTACTTCAAATAACTCTTTCTCTTACAAACACACGAAGTGAAGAACAAGGTGATTAGACAATATTGCAAATGTGCACCAGAATGCATAATATACTTACACACTGCCGCTCTCATGATAACAGGAGTGAATAATAATAGATAATATATTATTATTCTATTATTATTCACTCCTGATGATAACATGCCAGCAATATTACAAAATTTTTCAATACAGTAATTCAAACATGAACTATATTAAAGTGCCACCTCTGTTTCTCGAATAAACACTACAACTGCCACATACGTGCATCGTCAAGACCAAAATCAGGTTGTATGAAAAATATCATGCAAATACAATACCTGTAGATCTTCTTCTATTCAAGCTAACTGGCGAAACAAAGCTACCCTACAATGGGGAATGAACGGGGTAGAGGCACTTTGCGTGTCGCAGCAAGGAAACTTCTTAACCTTCAATGAGAATGGTTCCTAGCACAGACTAAACTTAACATCACAGCTAACAATACCTGCCACGCTAGACGATCTCAACCTCTCAACCACCGCTACGTTGCCACTACCATTCATTTCAGGGAGCCAAGATTGTCGCCAGTTACTCCAATAGGAAATACTAATTAGTGACAATTGTGTATAAGCGCACTTGTGACGTATAAACCTCATCCTGTTAACATTTCTGACTTTGTGCTTTTATCCGAGAACTTAATAATAAATACAAGTCCCACGCGCACATCACGAAAGTCTTATTGCCAGGGAGATCGGAGAGGACCCTATGAAGAACTATAATGTTTTAAGAACAGAAGAAAAGTAAACTCAAGTAATTACCCATGTTCTGCTAAAAGCCTTGCAGTATTTACATTTTTCACAAGGGTTCTCCCGATCTCCTCATATTCATTGCATCATCCTTGTATTGCTAAAAACACCTTTCGCGAACTACCTCTCATTTACGTTATCTCTTATAGTAGGCTTAGTCGTTTTATCTAATTGTACGTTGTGAAGTGATCATCTAATGAAAATATCCTCTTGCAGACACTCCGGTAGTTGAAAATCCCACGCACATAGGCATTATTCATACTACTTATTCTTATGCTGCAAATCAACGTCTATTGCTGTCGAGCACAATTGAGAGATATGACACGGACATGAATAACAGTGAGCGGGTGCACGATACATACAGTTCACTGACAAGTTAAGCTATTAGCACTAACCTTGGCTCTATATTGGATAGTCGAATATTTTCTGTAATGCCACTCACGTAGGACATAGAGCACATTTACATAACAACAGTCAACTACGTAATTAATTCATCGATATAAGCCTCGTTCGTAGTTGGAAATTGTCACCTTCATGCCAGCCGGCATATTATTGTGTTATCGCATCAGTCGAGAATGCAAGAAAATGTGATGCTAATGTCCATAGATGTGTTGCTTGAGCATCGCAGCGACAAAATCAACCTTACATTGGTTCTAATAAGGCACCGTGCGATAAAAGATCTACTATGAATTTACTATACGATACGAAATCCTTTGCAGCAGGAAGCAATCCGTAAAACTATGATTATGTGGTACACAAACTATAAGTACTGTGCAGGTGTTCAAAAAATACCCTGTAAAGCATGCACATACGCCCACACACACAGACGCACGCAAGCACGCACGCACACACAAACATACACAGACATGCTATTGTGCATACAATGCACTTTTGATTGAAAATATAAATTATCAAAAATACACTTTGAGCAACAGAGTATTTACAGTGAGTTGAAGCCACACATTCACATACGGGATACGTCTGTCCATTAATGACAGACTGGTAAGTGCTGGTAAGGTTATTAACTATATGCTGTCTCAGCGTTTCTATCATCTTGGAGTCACACTACCTTATCGGCCAGTTCACAGTAATTTAGATGTAGGAGCTTATTTGGCACCATAAACTCTGAAAGACCAACTGCACTAACGTACCCCCTACATGTCTGGTGACACACGAGTGATATATGTTCATGTTTTCTTTGTAAAAATTCACATTTGACAATTTAATAGGAAAAATCATGTACCCATACCTCACTCTCTATTCTGCCACTGCTATCAGAAGTGAACTATCATTTCAACTATAAATATTAATCACTTTAAAGTTTTTTGATGTTATGTGGAAATTTAAACAGGTTTAAGGATTGTTTAAATAAAAACAATTTCACGTTGCTGGCTCGCAACTTAAACGTGAATGTTTTCTAATGAAATGATTTTACATCATAGGTTACAATAGGAGTACTCTGAAACTCTTAATAAATTGAAGATTCTTCCTACATTTAACATTTACTGTCATAATTTGATAACGAATTTTGAACATTATACATACCAGCCGAAGGGCAAGACAAGATAATCGAGAGGAGGACAGCACACATTTCTACTAGGTGTCGAACTACCATCGCGAAACTTTAAAAAACGAAAACCGCAGCTTCCATAAGTATTAAATTATGAATCACTAAATAAAGGTTTCAATTTATATCAACGTCAATAAGTAAACTTTGTTCTCTGTGTGCTTGTCCTCGCCTGGAGGAGTGCGGTCAAGTGTAATTAAACTAGATCAACATAAAATGCCTGTCGAGTAAAACACGTTAAGGTTGCACACACTTACACTTTTTTCTTCTTTCAATCATTTCCTTTTCACCATCGAATTCTTTCTTGTCTCTCTCTCTCTCTCTCTCTCTCTCTCTCTAACTCACTCACTCACTCACTCACTCACTCACTCACTCACTCACTCACTCACTCACTCACTCACTCACTCACTCACTCACTCACTCACTCACTCACTATCTCACTCACTCACTCTTACTCAAGCAGGCACACGCGCACGCACGTATGCTCTTCTTTCTTTACTTTCCCAGTCCCATGCCCACAGTCACTCCGCCTATACATCCTTCCTTTGCACGTGAGAGAGCACAACAAGATATAAAGTGCACGTTTGTTTGCCTTCGTCTATAAAATGTTGGACACGACGTGCGTCAAAGTTACACATACATAGCATACTAGTGTGCAAACGAGTAAGAGATCGAATGCAGCAGGGGTCAGGTTTTAACACAGAGAAGAGGCAGCGTCACAGCTATTGACAAAGGCTCGGGTGGCAAAGGCACATTGTGTCAATCAAACAAGCAGTGACACACTTCCCAGTCAACACGTTTAAAAATATATCTTCTTACAGAGATAGGATCACATTTGTCGATGACATATCTCTACCGTCGTTAGACGTGACAATGTTCCCAACTGTTCGAAGTGGACAACATGAAAAGCTGCCAAATGGAAATCACACGCGCACGTAAGCGTGCATGCCGTGACTTAATTGAAGGCAAAGAAGTGTAAAAAGTACCAAAACACAACAAACCTGCAAGCATTACACCACTCGGCAATGCAAAATCAATGATTGGTCCTTAAGCATCATCAATTAATATCCAGCATCCTGGGACTCACACAAGTCCCAATTTTTCTCCAGCTATGAGTGAGTACAGTAACTGGCTTTGAAGCGTGCATTGCACTTGCAATCTGAATGCAATGCACTTACTTTTCTGGTAGTACCAATTCAAACCAACAGAGTTCACAACCATTGTTGATACTATCGTGAAACCCAACAGGATTACGCCGACCTAAGTGAACCTGAATCACTTACAACCTTTGGTATTCAACCACATAATACAAACCTTTGGTATATAACAGCTTATCACTCAGGTAGTACAGAGGCACAACAATACACTCGGTCGATGCACAGCCGAACACAGACAGCTTATTGAGATGTATGCCAAGACATGGAGGCACCCGAATCGGCTGTCACTCATAACACTACAGCAGGGTAAACATTATAAAAGCATCACTGCAGATGCAACTACCTACCATGTCCACGAACGCAGTCAAACATACCGGCTTGCGCCTTAACTATAAGAAATCTTCGACTCTGCCAGCAAGAGTTTCCTGTGCCTGCTAGGATCTTCCGCATGCATTGTCTGCACCCAACGAGGCGGCGTTCCTCTCTTCGATTGCGACCAGCGCCACCTGTGACCATGTCCTCACACCGAGGTCACTTCTCTCCTGTATACCCTGCTAGTAGGCTCAGAGCGTGGCAGTCCCGTGCAATCCACGTGTCCACATGTCATGGTCTCGTGGCAAGGTGTCATCTGCGTACGATGTGCAGCTAGGTTGCAATCCATCGTGACTGCCCTGCATTGCTAACCACACGCTGTGCCAGTCCATGGCATCCATCTTCTACTGCCAACCACACGCTGTGCCAGTCCATGGCATCCATCTTCTACTGCCAACCACACGCTGTGCCAGTCCATCCTGACCGTCCTGCTCACCACATGCTGTGAGCGGTCGCTGTTCGGAGGCCATTGGCCGTGTGCAGTATGGCCGGGGTGGTCAGCGATGCACTGCTGGACACAATGGACGACGGTCTGCCATCGCCGACGACGGGCGACAGCGGCTGCTTCCTCTTGCTGCTCATCTCTGCGGAGTAACGACAAGAGAACGGCTTTTAACACTAAGCTCTCTTGTGGCAATCAAGTAGATTTTCCCCCGAAGATGTGACGGTCACATTTCATGGCCCTGCACATGAGAGGTTCAGAAACTTGTTTTTTTTATGTACCTTGTTTAATATAGTTTTCCTTTTTGTTATTTCTTGTTCGGTGAAGCTTCTCGAAAGAGTTTTCCATTTAACAGACGAAAAAAATTCGTTCCCTAAATACTGCGTAATACCAATTATATCGTTCGTCAAATTAATCAAGCTTATGTTAAAAAAGATCTAGCAAAAATGTCTGCCACCATATGGCTTACCAGCATCGACCTGGCATTAAGCAAAGCAAAGCATATCCATAAGCCTTACGTCACAATGGCCTTCCTCGTTCATCGAAAGAGTTATACAGTGGATAAACCTCAGGAACGTATCTTGTCCATCAAAAAATGAGGTCAGATTGTCCATCAAATGAGGGCAGATACTAACGAGTTTGGAGTTACGAGATGCGGCCGCGCTACCGTGTAAGCTGCACTCACCGGAGATGGCCAGCAGCATCTTCCGCCGTGCGCCGAACGTCGTGATGCCGAGCTCCTTGAGATCCTGATCAGTCAAGGTCACGAACGTAGTCAAATCGATCTGTAGCAACGCGTCAACGCTTACCGTCAATTCACAGTCAAGAAAACTACGGCCATAATACAATATATAATTGAGAGAGATAACCGTGCCTGCTGTCGGGTACTGTTTCCCGTGTGCGTTTAGCTAACCCTAGTTTGTGAGTAGTATTATTCTTAAAACCGTTTGTCGCAACGCTGTTTGGATAGAGCTACCCATCAATCATGGATCTGTATGTTAAATCATAGCACTCAAATAACACAAATATGGCTACGATTTCAAATCGGTAAAGCCATATATGAGCATTTAGAATGTTATTAAATTTAGACTGGCTATGGGTCTGGATTATTTCGTGCCATTGTATGTATGTTACTCTGTGTGGCATATTATTTTTTTTGGTTTTCTATAAGTTAGACATAAGGTTACAGTCAAGGCTAGTCTTAGGATTAGGGTTAGTGTTATGGTTAGGGTTATATCATTAACGATATCTGTTGAGATATAAGTGTGTAAGAGGTCGCAAAATTATGGACTCATAGTCACACTCTATTAAATCTAATTACTTAAAGCCCAATATGTGCTGAGTGACACAGTGTAGGTTGCAACCAATAAAATTTGCAGAGAACTTAGAGATACTTGATTGACACTACATTTTCACTCTAATCAATGTAACACAAGATAGCAACATGGCATACCTCTTGTTGTTGAAACAAGTCCGAGTATTTTCCTAAACCGAGTTTAGTAAGTAATGATGGCAGGTCAGCTTTGGTATTCATGTTCTCGATTGACCATACACCAGCCTTGGGCAGTGTCACACTATCAATGTAGTTACTGCTACTCAAGCTGAACTCATCTGCAAGATATGACGTTTTTGGTTCATTGTAGAATTGCCATTTCCCAATGGAAAAATGGAAAATAGGAAATATATTAGGAAGAGTGCCGGCTTTATTGTATCATATAAAATTACCAGGCACGTGAAATAGCTAAGTACATATCTACTCCATATTTAAAGATGCAGATGGAAGACGTACAGTTACGCCTTCGCAGGCGAGATGGACACGCTGGAAATTCGCCGGGTGCAGCCGAAATTCCCATTTGTTGCTGCTGGTTACCACTGCCGATGCTGGTCTCTTGATTCCATGGATCTTTCTCCTTTTCTGTCTCACTAGTCCCATTCTACAAAAGATCGAAAAATGTTGTCACATCAGGTGTAATTAAAATAAAAACGATATCATATTTCTCTTACAATGACATCTATTTGAAATTAAACATTTTGTTTGTCAAGCTGTACTGTTCAACACTTAAACGTGACACCAGAGGGCAGCAGGTGACATTTTCCTAGGTAAATCCTGAAAAATCTTCCCACAGCATTTTTGGCATTTTCCATTCATAAAAGCAATTACAAGACGAAAGTATGCATACCTCGTACGTCGTCTCCATGCTGGGTCCATTGTAGCGCGCCTTGACACCTAGTCTCTCGCGGATGACTGCGTCTGGCATGGACTTGGAGAAACCGAGACCAGACCACGTGTCTGTGGGTGTCCTCGACTCAGATCCCACCGGCTTCTTCTGCATCGCTGAGGACACACGCAAGACGACAACATAACGACAACAGCAAGAAGAAGCAGGTACAGTAAGAACAATGGTGAGACAAGCGGGAAGGATGATGCTATGAAGAAAAAGCATGGTCATGGTTAAGAACTACGTCTACAAGCAATGGAGCAGAATGTCTATGGATGGACTTGATCGGAATAATTTGTCAATCATTATATTTCTAAATCTTTACACCAGTGTAAAAGCATAAATAAAATTTTTTATTTTAAAAGCATAAAAGAAACCTTTTACCTTTGGTTGCCATTAACTTTTTGTGTTCATAGTCGAACGGCAAAGTGGACGGATCATCGGTGCAGTCATGTTCACCCTGGTTGTTGGCTACCCCAGATGTGTCACAGGGATGTGGGCTGTAGAAACAACACGAGAAAACTTGGGATCCTCTGTGCACCTAAATTGCTCAGATAACAGTAGACGGATTCTCTGCAAGTAGCACTTTACATCTAAGAACTGCTGCCACCATAAGCATGCCTGGTGTTCTGCATCTGCAAGTTATGCTACTCACACTTACTGAAAAGTGTTTTTTGAACAATTACGTTCAGACACCAGGGTATAATACCTTGAGTTCCTAGATAAAACGAGCTCAAGCAGGTATATTTACACGCACACACAGATGCCCACACACTTGCACGCGCACGTGCAGTGACACACGCACGCACGCACGCACGCACGCACGCACGCACGCACGCACGCACGCACGCACGCACGCCTGCACGCACGCACGCACGCACGCACGCACGCACGCACGCACGCACGCACGCCTGCACGCACGCACGCACGCACGCACACCCCCACACACACGTGATATGACACATGTGCATATGACTAGAGATGCTAAAAGGCTTACTGGAATGATCTGTTCCTGAGAGCATACTCCAGCCTGGCATGGTGGGCTGCAGTATCCAGCAACACTGATGCTTGTGACGTTGCTGTGCCATTAAGGACACTACTGCTAGGCATCGGATCTGCGGGCGACAACTTCCTGGGTAGAACCATGTCAACAAGCCCCAGTGACTTGTCCCGGTTCGTGTTGGTATTTCCAGCTAAACAGTAAAAAACACATTCAGAATCTTGTCCCCAACCAAAACATCCTATCACCACCACCATTACCTCACCTCTATTCAGAGTACCCTTATCACCTATCAAAACCCTAGTTATATATCTAATCCCCAAGCACCATGTTTTATTTCCAATCATAACATCTCACTTCACACTCCAAACCACAAAATTAAAATAATTAGAATATAAATGTAAATACATTATTTTATGTTCAAAGTTTCCTGTGAATGTGAAATTTTACGTGAAGGTTAACTGATTTTCGACCCTCATAAAAAGTTCAATAAAAAGCACTGGTCATGTTATTGTGCTGATGCTCTTACATTATGCATTCTTTAATTGTATCACTACTACACAAAACATTCGTAAACATGGATTTGTTGCGGTCATGTAGCTCAGGGCTCACCATATGAATTCTCAGGGCTGATCTTGGCCATACGATCTACAGGGCTCTCGCAGGGGCTGATGCTGCCGCTGCCGCCGCTTCCGTTCTTATCAATGAGCCTCAGCTGATTGTACGGATTCACCAACATCAGAGCGGCCGGATACGCTAGACACACAAAACAAGACTCTCAGTCTCACTCTGCACCGATTTGTTCACATGTTCTGCTTTTTGTGCCACAGTGATGCCTAAAGCAGCAGCGAAACTTTAACGCAATCATAAAGGTCAAGGGACCCTGGAGCTCCCATCACACAGGGCAATACGAGTTACTCTTGCAAAGCTGTGATACGACACACGACAACGTTGTGGGGAAGGTAATGTAATTGGGAGCAACATGAATTCGACAGCAGTATCACATGGTTACCTCATAGATGGATAACGCAGTGGGCAGTACTCAACTCCACTCACAACTAAACTGCATTACAGACATATTTCTTCTTCGTGTACTTCATGTTATTGGGCAGGGTCCTATCTTATCTGGGACGTACGTCACACATAAAGCTAACATTGGTCAATGTCAGGGTGCTTTATATACACGTTGGTTCATTTACTTAGTTATTATTGTAAAATAGTATTCACCAACCAACTTTGCATTATGGTAGAAGAGCATTTCATCTTCCATTCACTTCTCTGTAGCATATGTCCTGACTTACCATGGTCAGTCAAGGCCGTGCTCCAGCTAAGTGGGTTAGGACTAGGTAGAGGGCTCAGGGGGCTGTGTGAGCGTGGGTATGGCGGCGAGAAGTTCAACAGATTCTGGTCTATCAAACCTGTAATGCACAGTGGAATGCCACAATGTTAATATTCTGCAACAGTACCTGCACATATAAAAGACTATAAACTTCCATCAATTAACACATAAAATCGTTGCTTCTTAAGCCTATATGATTGTGCTTACATCTCGTGAATATTAAACTATGTTCAATCTTTGTTTAAAAAAAATTACAACTCCATTTCAACATCCTTCTCGTCACTACAATTCTAATAGCAATAAAACATATGAGACTCGTATAAAATCATCGAAAACCTTGAAGTGGGGTAAGGCTGCCATGCTTCTAGTAACGTGCATATAAAGTAATAATTCTTCCTATAAAGCCCCAAAGTGTGCTGCTGAAACCTGGACCTGATCGCCGTACAACACCTAATATTCAGATAACATCTCACTGAAATCAGTAAGGTAAACTAGATACATGCTAATGAAGCTTGTAATATTGTGAATTAATGTCAGTATAGCACACACAGCAAAAGTCTAGTTAAAAATGACACATTATCAACACAATGAATGGATGGCGGCCAGAGAGATAGCGAGATGACAATCGAATACTTATGGTGTGACAGTTGTAGTGGTAGGGAGATGACACTGCAATATTCACAGTGTGACAGTCTTAGTGGTAGGGTAATGACAATGACTGAGGTACTCACACTCACAGTGTGTTGTAGCCGCAGTGGTAGGACAATGACAATGACTGAGGTACTCACAGTGTGTTGTAGCCGCAGTGGTAGGACAATGACAATGACTGAGGTACTCACAGTGTGTTGTAGGCCGCAGGGCGGTTAGCGCGCCAATGACAGATGGACGTGAGCGTACAACAACACTCACAGCGTGTCTGTACTCGTCGGCGAGTGGTATGAGCAATGACAATGACTTCAAGGTACATGCACGCAGCGTGGTTGTAGTCCGGGCAGCGTACGGTCACAATGACAATGACTGAGGGTACTGCTCCACAACTACACATAGCGATGTTTGTAGCGCGCAAGCGAGGGGCAACAATGCACTAATTCGAACTGAGGACTCACAGTGCGTGTGTAGTCGGCAGGTGGTAGGCAAGTGACAAATGCACGTGAGGTACCTCAAGCATGCGTAGTACATTGGTAGAACAAGTGACCAATGAGACTGTGAAGTACTCGACAGCGGTGTTCTGTAATCGCAGTGGTAGGAGCAGAGACTTAATGACAATGAACTGGGAAGGTACTCAACGAGTGTGTGTGTACGCACGCAGTGCGTAGGCAACTGACAAATGACTGCGAGGTACTCACGGAGCGTGTTGTGATCGCAGTTGGTAGAACAAGATGACAAGTGATCTGAGGTATGCTCACGAGTCGTGCGTTGTAGTCCCGCAGTGGTAATGGACAGATGACAATCGACTGAGGTACTCAACCAGCGGTGTTGTAATCGCAGTGGTAGGGACACGATGAGAAAATTGACGAATGACTGAGGACTCACCAGCGTGTTGGTAGGCCCGCATGGACGGTAGGCAAGCAATCGGACCTTAATGAAGCCAAGTGACTGGGCGGTATTCACTAGCGTGTTGTAAGTCGGCGACATGTAGGGAATGACAGTGCAATATGAACGACGTACTGCACAGGTGTGTATCACAGTGGTAGGGCAAATGACATGACTCGAGGGTACGTTCACTAGCGTGTTGTCAATCGCGAGTTGGTAGGACAGATAAATGACAATTGACTGAGGTATCTCACCAGCGTTTGCTAGTCGCCAGTGGTAGAGACAATGGACAATGACTGACGGTACTCACAAGCGTGTTGTAGACGGCAGTGTAGGACGAATTGACAATGAACAAATGAGCTGAGGTACTCCACAGTTGTGTTGTAGCTGCAGTCCGTAGGCAATGACAATGACGTGAGGTACTGCACACGTGTGTTGTAGCCGGCAGTGGTAGATAAATGCACAATGACTTTGAGGTACTCACAGTGTGCTGGTAGTCGCAGTGGTAGACAATGACAATGCACTGAGGTGCTCGATCAGTCGTGTAGTAGCCTGCCAGTGTAGAAAATAAATGATCAATGTACGAGGTACTCACAGCGTGTTGTAGTGCAGCAGTGAGTAGGGACAGAAGGACAATGACTGAGGTTACTCACCAGTGTGCTGGTAGGTCCGCAGTGTCGACAATGACAATGGACAATGGACTGAGGTACCCATGGTGTTGTAACGCGCAGCGGTAGGCCACAATGACAATGACGTGAGGTACTCACAGTGTCCGTAAGTCCGCAGTGGTAGGAGGCAATCGACAAAGACTGAGGTACTCACAGTGTGCTGTTAGTTCGCCATGGTAGGGCAATGACAAGCACTGACGGTACCACAGCGTGTTGTAAAGCCGTCAGTGTAGGAACAAGAACGAATAAGCTGAGGTACTACACCGTCTGGTCGCCTGTAGCTCGGCAGTGGTAGGGGCAAATGACAAGGACTGATGGAGTAAGCTATCGACAGTGTGCTGTAGTCCCGCTAATGGTGGTAGGGCAATCAAATGAACTGTAGGTGCGTCACGAGGGTTGGTACCGCAGTGGTAGGGTACAATGGACAATCAGACGCTGAGGTACTCACATGTGCTTAGTCGACCACGTGGTAGGACAATGACAACATGGAACGAGTACTCACAGGCGTGGTTGTAGTTCGGCAGTGGGTAGGACAATGACAATGACGAGGTACTCACAGCTGGGTTGGTAGTTACGCAGTGGTAGGACAAATGAACCATCAGCTGCAAGGACTCAGTACCCAGGACAATGACTGGGAGGTACTAACCACAGCGTGTTGTAGTGCGCAGCTGTGAACAATGAGCAATGACTGAGGTACTCAAGTCGTGCTGTAGTCGCAGTGGTAGGAGACATATGCACAATCGATGTACTGAGGTCACTCACGAGTGGTTGTGTGTAGGTCCGGCAAGCGGGTAGGCCGCAGATGAACAAGACGTGCAGGTACTCACAAGCGTGTTTGTAGCCGCAGTGTAAGGTACAATGACAATGAGTGAGGTATGTCAGTACAGTATGTGTTTGTAGTCGCCAGAGGGCGGTAGGTGCAATACAATGACTGAAGATCACTCCACAGTTGTGAATCGCAGTGGTAGCGGGCTAAATGACAGATGACTGAGGTACTCACAGTGTGTTTTGTAAGTCGGCAGTCGGAGGACATACAGAGAAATGGACTCGATCGTACTCAACCACAGCGTGTTGTAGTCTGTCGAGTGATGAGGATCAATGACAATGCGACAATGACTCTGAGGGTGACTCAGCACATGTGCGTGTTGTAGTCCGCTGAGATACAAGAAGTTGTTGTCTGTTAGTGTGCAAGCTGACCGGAATCGGTGGCGACGACGACTGGGGGATATCACACTCAGCTTCCGCGATAAGCTGGCAGCGAGCTTCATAGACATGGGCGGAATTCTTTTCTGCACCTTTGATTATCACAGACTGAAACGGCAAGAGTTAAAGAACTGATCGCAAAAGTCAAAATCCAAGAAAAAAATTATAACTGCATATTTACCTCCGCCCAACGGAGTTGGAGGAGGTTATGTGATCGCACTTGTGTGTTAGTGTGTTCGCGCGATCGATATTAGCGTTTCAGCCAGCCAGCGCAGCGAGCCAGCGAGCGTGTACATGTGAGCGAGCAGCAGCAACGAGCGGCTGCTACGAGCGAGCGAGCAGCAAGCCAGCAACCCAGCGTCTACATGTCAGTACGCTGGCGTATATCGTGGGTTATTCGTGTGTTCGTCAGTCGTATGGCGTATGGCGTATGTCGCTGGCGGAGGTATGCACTCTCCGTGAGTGCACTCTGTCTAGTCTCAACTGTGTACAAGATACAGTGTAAGAGCCTGGTGTAAGATCAAGTATGTAGGATAAAATATCTCAACACGTCATGCTACTCCAGCTCAACCAATCAAAATGTGCTGTTTCAGAGAAAATGTGAGTTTTCAATAGGAACGTAACAACCAATCAGATACCTACCTCGCTGACAACACTCCGTGACAAACATCTCTCCATTATTCTATGATGCGAGACCTATGTCCATAGTTTAATGTAATTTACATTACGAAAGTTAAAACGTGGGAACCTTCTGCCTTCCTATTAATAGACCCTCATATTCCTGCTGTCCTTTTGCCTCCTCAGTAGTAGAATCATGTACTTCCCTTCTCACTCTCTGTCTCTATCTCTGCCCCCCCCTCTCTCTCTCTCTATCTCTGCTCTCCTCCTTCACTCACCTTGCTTGAGGTTTTGGGCTTTGGTTTTACGGAGATAAACACATCTAGCTTCTCCATGAGCCGCGCGAGCCAGGTCGGATCGATGTCTCTCTCATGTTTCATGTCAAGCATGAGCACGAGTGGCAGGTAGCGCTGCAAGAACAGCACAGAGAGGTCATACGCACGCCCCGCTCGCTCAGATCGCGCGTCAGATAACATAATAGTATCTATCGTGCCCATTTACACGGTCAACAGTTATCTGGATAACAGAGAAAATTCGTACCCACTAATGTGCTTCAAATATTTTTCTCCATAATATCCTGCCCCGTTTACGTGCCAAATGCTGTTAGGGTGACAGCATTATATTTTTTACACAGTTAACAGTAATGAAGGTTACAGTGTAATATCTATCATACATGGTTGCTATCAACCAAATGTTATCAGGATAACAGTGAAATATCTACGGCATGTCGCGTAATACATGCGCAGGTTGACACTTAGATCAAACAATCAAATTCTAAACAACTGCCACTGCAGCAAACACTATGTATGAATGAACTTACGAGTCGACGATAGTTTTATCATTATAACCCAATGTGAAAAAATAAACTCATTTCAGCTCTACAGTCTGTGTTAACATAATGTGGGTGCCGATTAATTCCCCACACATCGGCTACACTGCGTAATTGTTAGACTTACGTTTAAGGTTTGACTTATGGTTAGGAAAGGCGGTTTGATGGGTTTTAATCTCGCGTACATGCAGCACCATTACTCTATGTAGAGAGTACGATAAAACATTACTTAACATTTAACATTTAACATAACTATAACATTAGGGGTTAATGATTAAAAAAATTGTCATTTGTCATTATTAACTCCTGATAACATGCAACATATATAACATATATTGCAGTAGCTCCACAACGAGATGCGGCAGAGTTCGGGGCGATGAGACTATCGCACTCACGATTATCATCTCCCTGGCGACGCAGACGCTCTCGATGTTACCCGTGATGAAGACCGTGCTCTTGCGCTGCTGCGTCATGTTGCTCGGGTCGGGGAAGTGGATGCTGGCGCCCGTCTGCTGCATGATCTGCTTGATGTTGATTCCGCCGCGACCGATCACGAACAGGTGATGCTGCGGTGAGATCTCGAGCTGCACGTTCACCGGGACCGTCGGCTAAACCACGCAGAGATGACGCAAAATAGCTGGAGTTTCTTACATACAGTCAGGTGTATATGCTACATATTATATGCATTATATACCCACATTACGCCAGTATATGTGGGAAAAGCGGGAAGTGTCTACTATGTACGGGTGTACGAGACATAGCGGTAGAATCAAAACTGTGTTAGCGGTGAGCTCTGTACAACTCAGTGTTTCAATAAAAGTATTGCATCTGTGCTTCAGCTGGGCTCACATGAGCCGAAAAGCACATTGCAGTAATAACAATGAACATTGAACAAGAGCCGCAGAGCATCTGGGCTCATCTGGGGTCTGTTGCTACGGTTATAAACATAACATTTAAGTCATGCGTAGTGACACCTTTGTTAGGCGCAGATATGCAGATACGCAGTTGCGTCCACATCATTTCAGCAACCTTCTGCATTCTGCATACCTCCCAAGTCCCATTGGTTAATACAAATCGCATGCCTGAAACTCCTGTTTTATGATGCATTGTGACCCTAACCCTAACCCTATTAAAAAAAAATTGATTGTTGTAAAAATTATTTGTTGTTATTAAATTGTTGTAAATAAATCATGTAAATATTTGCGTTAATTAAAAAAAAACAGGTAAATAATAAAATAAAAGTATTGCATCTGTGCTTCAGCTGGGCTCACATGAGCAGGAAAGCACATTGCAGTAATAACAATGAACATTGAACAAGAGCCGCAGAGCGTCTGGGCTCATCTGAGGTCTGTTGCTACGGTTATAAACGTAACATTTAAGTCGTGCGTAGTGACACCTTTGTTAGGCGCAGATATGCAGATACGCAGTTGCGTCCACATCATTTCAGCAACCTTCTGCATTCTGCATACCTCCCAAATCCCATTGGTTGATACAAATCGCATGCCTGAAACGCCTGTTCTATGATGCATTGTGACCCTAACCCTAACCCTATTTTTTTTTTAAATTGATTGTTGTAAAAATTATTTGTTGTTATTAAATTGTTGTAAATAAATCATGTAAATATTTGCGTTAATTAAAAAAAAACAGGTAAATAATAAAAAATCTGATGGGATTCGATCCAACGACCTTTGAGCCGGGGCTGCCTGTGCTGTAGGCGTTCGGCTACCCAGGCTTATTGGCTTTCTAGATTATGGATGTGCCATGAATATGAGAACACTGTGACATCATTGAGGCAGTTCAGTAATCCATGTTTAACCCTTCTCTTGAGGGTCAGAAGGTTATCAGACACTTACTCTTCGCACGGCAGTGGAAAGCACATTTCATGCTCCTCAATAAAGTGATAAAAATGGTAGGTCAGCCAAAAAGTTTTTCACTGTGTCCGTTAGACCATGTCCTCAGAAAATGTCTGATGTCTGACCTTTCCCCCACTGCCCTTTGACCTGTGACCTCCAATTTCACACTGGTGATGGGTTTCCTGCCCATCACACTATACACCGAATATTAAGAGCATAGGCCGAGCCGTTAAGATTTGTGCCGCAATTCCGTATTACCTCCTATACCTTAAGTTAAGGAAGAAATATTTCCCCTCCGTTTACACATCTTGACCTTTGACCTTTGATCCCCAAAATTGTCATCCTGAGTCCTTTTCACGATCCCCCCCCCCCTCGACGTCCCGAATATCATGACCGTACGCCGAGCGGTTAAGATTTGTGCCCAACTGTTGACGGACGCACGGACGGACAGACGCACGGACGCACGGACGATCATGCGATTCTACAAGCTGCATCTGACTACGTCAAGATGAGCTAAAAATCAAGCCGAAAAGTAATCCTTACATGATTTAATGGCCAGTTAAAAAAAATTTACACTAGGTGGCAGCAGGGAAACGAACAACGATGCTTGTTGTTTTTGCTGCAGCAGCAATAATTCATGTAAGATTCATCTTTGCGCGTGTACTTACGCCATTCCTGCCCGTGAGATGTTCTAGCAGCGCTGCTGTACCATCCTTCACATTCTGTGAATTGTTGACTGAACCGCGCACCATGACTAGCGTCGTGTACACCCCAACTCGAGGCTTGAAAGAAACCTGAAGCACACCAACCACCAACACAACAATTAACGACAAAAAAGATGCAAGGGTTAGTGGATGAGCAGTGGTCAAACGGTTTGCACTTGATGGGTTAAGTACCCAAGTACGTTGCATAACCTAATGGGTAGAATATTTGAAGATGCCCCAATCGACTGTGACTGTGGGGAGTACCAGACTATGAACATCTCCTGGAATTACCAGAGCCCCGTAGACCTGGGGACATTGAGGCTTTCAACCAACGTGCCAGGTCCTGTGTGTTGCAGTGGCTAGGATGAGTGTAGCGTAGTGACCCGAGAAGAAGAAGGAGAACGGGTAGAACTTTGGGCTAAAGGGCCAGGTTACGTCCCACCTCGGTCACTGCAGTGCTGTTGTGACCTTCACCAGGGTACTTTATCCCCCCCCCCCCGATTTGTTTCAGTCGCCTCCTAATATATGGGTTTATATTGCCAGTGTAAGACTAACAAAGTCACCCACTTAAGAGTAGTAGTGGTTAGTAGTGGCTGCAATTGAATGGCAAAAAATTATATAAAGAAATTTTTGAAGCTACTATTTCTAGAGTCGGTCGATTTCATGACAGTCATATATAATCATTAAATGAAATTCCTCGATAATGTCCCAGAAACATTACTAACGCCTATGTACAAAAAAACATGTGAATCGATCTATTAAATACATGCTGTCTGTAACCATGAACATCCACTAGGGCTACATCCCACAGTAACACTTTTCTTTCACGTAATAGCTGTTGCTTCCTAGAATATCTGTAATTTACTTCAGCATATTGGTTGCTTTAAAGATGTGCTTCTATATTTTGACTTTTGAACGCATGCCAGAATGAATCTCTTTTTAAATTTAATCTCGGTACGCAATCTTTACTCATTTTTTATTATGTATGCGAATTGGATGCAGCAAAAACGCGGGTAGAGCGCAGATGCAGAAAGTGCTGTGCTGACTGTCTAATGCATAAAAAGAGCCGACTTTTTCTGCCGGCTGCTGAGGGGTTCGTAGGGACAAGAATGCAGGAGAGGGGGGGAGAAAGACTTGATGAGACATCATAGGCTGCCTGTAATTACAAATGATATGTACATCGGCAGCTGCCGGCTGCCGGCTCCATCTAGCTGCTCCTTCCCCATCCACGCGCTTATCCCACCCACACACAGCGTCCCCATCGTGGCCTATTATAGCTCACTTCATCCTTAGGCTTACGCACTCGCCGAAAGGTGCACTCATCATTAACATCTGATGTTTACACGGATAAATAATACACACGGAGAACATTTCTGGTCGGGAGAGGAAAAACGTATTATGAAGATCTAGTGCAGGTGTAGTAGCTACTTTGGTACTACTTTAGTACTACTTTAGTACTAATTTGGTACTACTTTAGTACTACTTTGGTACTACTTTGGTACTACTTTGGTACTACTTTAGTACTACTTTGGTACTACTTTGGTACTACTTTAGTACTACTTTGGTACTACTTTAGTACTACTTTGGTACTACTTTAGTACTACTTTGGTACTACTTTAGTACTACTTTGGTACTACTTTGGTACTACTTTAGTACTACTTTGGTACTACTTTAGTACTACTTTGTATACTCTGTGCGAGCATATCCTATCTGCTTCATTTGAATGTACCTACATTCTTTAGCAGGAATACACATGGGTGAATGATTCTACATCACTGCTGTTAGTGAGCGTGACTTTGGGGAACTACTCTCCAACAACAGCAACAGCAACGACAACGACGACGACGACGACAGCAACAACAACAACAACAACAACAACAACAACAACAACAACAACAACAACAACAACAGCAGTAACAAATCGTCATTAGTTATTCACCAAGCAGGGAGTCTACATTTTTTGCCCATCGACTGCTATGGTTGTCTTAGCAATAACACTGCAAAACAGACGAAGTATTGGTCATGAACTAACGCAGATTTAGCTAGATAAGATTTTGGTGGGCACAACAAACAGTTATTCTGTTTAGCACACCGAGACGCGAACCTCACCATTACCGAAAGACATGTTTATAGTTATAGTTACTTGCATATCAACTCAAGAAAAATTGTCTATATATAATCTTCGACAAACGGTCAAAGTGAAAGATTGATTAAGCAGGCACAGACACTGCCGTGGTGGTGGTTCAATGCTGTGTACTGCTACTTAGCAAGCGTAGCCAAACGCACAGCAAAACGCACAGCCAAAGAGCCAACACCATTCTCCGTAAAACGGACCGCTAAATTAGCAAAGAAATGTGCCTTATCTGCACCCACGTGCCAATAATGATGGGTCACGTGTCGTCGGCACGCGTTCCATTATAACACCCACATAATAACGTGCTCACCTGAGCAGCGTAGCTATGGCAGTGGGTCGTGAGAAAGAACGAAACTAAACGAACTAAGAAAGAAACGCAATTGCAGGAACTTGCAACTGAATTTTTCGTTGCTAGATATGGGTTCCCTTCATTGTCCAGGCACGTCGTCAGTATTATTGCATCAACATCTGCTGTCGACCCTTCTACTCACAACATGCAGCATGCTCGTCCTACTCACGTGTTAATATATGATGGGCTTCGATCAACACATCTGCACGAGTTAGCATTTTACAACTACGCACGCGTTTCCCAGAATCACTTCCACGGATTAGGAGTTTGTTTTCCACAGCTGCTGCGACTGTTACCATGGCATTCGTCAACAATTCCCTTTGCATGTTCAAAATGCCGTTAATTAAACTGTTGTTAAATTTTTCCACATCTTCAGAGAACCGATCTGCCCACCAACGATAGAATTTATAGGGAGTGTGAATGACCTCCAAAATATATTTAGTGGACACAGGGGCGGATCCAGAGAGTTTGGGTGACCAGTTTCCATAGTTCTAGTCACAGCTAGGGGGGTCCGGGGGTTTAAAAAAAATTAGGCTATATTTGGTGCACTCTGGTGAATTTTGAGGGTCAATTCTGAAGATACCCAGACTGTGACCAGTTTCTGGAAACCGGTGCAAACCGGCCTAAATCCGCGCCTGGGACAAACTCTGTCCTGACAGGTGTAGAGGGCACCAATGGTGAGATCCCCAGTAAAGTGTGCTGTAAGGGTAATATTACAGAAAGCTATATAGAAAACTGATATTTGCATAATATATAGTGACAATTGCAGTGCCGGTAATATTACAAGCAAATGTAGAAGAGTGGCATTCACGTATATAGTAATGATTTTTAACGTGTAATGGGTGTTTAATGAACATAAAAAGGCAACATTCTCATTGTAATTTACACGTTTTCCACACGACGCGTGTATCATTATGACAAACTGTGTGGGAAGGTGACAGATCATGGATTATAAGGGGTCACAGATTATATAGAAACTATAAGATTACCTATACGATTTCCTATAGGATATCTAATAGAATCCTATAGATTACTATAGACCGTCTTATAGGTAAACCTATAGGTAACCTATAGATTATTTTTGTAAGGGAAGGGTTGATACACTTGCAAACAGGCGTGTTACCTGTATGTCATAGGTTTGCTGGATGTGCCGTACGGTGGGAGATGAAGGGTCCAGTGCAGGCTGTAGTACCCCTGTAACTGGCAGCTCAAATATGAACACCAGTGGAAGCAATTGCTGCAAAAAAAGCAATTAGTTGCCATGACGACGAGACTCAACATCGAATCCCTGACAGCTCGGTTTAATTAAAGCATTAAATATGAAGTATTATAAGTCTTTTTTTAATCCCTATGAGCATGTCACTTTAATTTAATAGCTAAAAATGTATTTGCACATAATGCGAGGACATGGCATAGCAAGTCCCTGGAAACTTTTTCCACATATCATCTGCTACCAATCAGAACTATAATTATGATCTGGCACGGGCATCCCAACTTAATTTGTTTACATTTCAATGTTGCATAGGAATTCACTGCGAAGATGCCTAGCTTCACCAGTGTATGCAATGCTATGTTTCACCATAGAATGAATGCCTCAGGATAAATCACATGACAAAAGCTAACGCAACACATGCGTTTAGTAGTGTGACACCGAAATCTAGCCAGTACGTACTGCCAGCCAGCGTACCATCATTAGCACGGGTACATAATTGGAATTTCTTCTACTCTACTCCTGATCGTAACCCATCTATCACAGAAACTAATACACAAGCAATAAATGTTGGCATACGAACAACACTGACGAACAACTAATTTGATCGCTTACCCGGATCTGGGCTCTTGCACTTTCCACACCTTCAGCCTGTCCGGCAATAGACACCTGCATCACAAGACAGAACCAACGTCAGACATGTACTGTACAATCGGGCAACATGTTGATAAAATAGTCATAAACATTTAACACGAGCCCACTTTTAACGCAGCAGGGAGCACGCACGCACATGCTCCACACCGCATCCATATCTCACGTATAACTACGGGAATTCGAAACAGGATATCGAACATTTAACGTTGAAGCGTTAGTAACAACAATTACGAGCAACAAATTGGAATCTTCGCGTACAACATGCGTGCCGACATTTATCGACAACATATTTATAAATTGAATTTTAAAACAGTAATTGAATTTTGAACTGAAATGTTCAAATCTAACTAAAAAAATTCTAGAGATGTAACTAGTACTGCAATTTACGATTACTGCATTTACCATGTTTCACCACACACTTACACAGATCTAATATAATTCAGCAACATATTCACAATGAATACTTTTCAGAAACTGCAACACGGCTAAGCAAACTCACAGATGTCCTTGGAACTCAACACAAAGGTGAGGAATATTTCGAGCACCTGTGTAATTAAGTGCACCTAATCATTCAGATAATCCCTTGAGATAATATTGGCCCACTATACACTGGCTAGACAACATTACGACTAGCACAGCACATCATTATAATATGCACATCATATTATATGCACATCAAATATGCAGGCGGTTAACTAGCCTATGCCAGACTGTCAGCACACGCGCCAGTCAAGCAACTCGGGAGCACGAGAACACGCCTCCTCGGAGTTGCGTTACACGTGGCTATTAAGACTGACAAAAAATAGCGTCGAATTATTTACAGGATAACTTCAACAATGCGTGCTTGGTGGCATGCCACCTCGCAGGGAGACGCTTGTCGGCCGCCAACTGTCGGCATCGACGATTGATTGCGGCCCGTCTCTCGCACCTGCCCGGCCCGCGCATCCGCCGGGCAAGCCGATTACGTGCGTTTACCTGAGACTCAATTAATTCGGGGTTCCTTTGGCTGCCTGAGGCGTAGTTTCTTTAGCAGGCAGAAAATTAGAGACGAACCAGGCGAGAGTGAGAGCGTGTGTCTATGGGCGAGCGAGTGCGCGCGCGCGTGTGTGTGTGTATGTGTGTGTGTGAGAGAGAGAGAGTCAATAAAATTAAAGCAATCTGTTGAGTATATGTCTGCGGGCAAAACACCTGCATGCTGACATCATAAACAACGAAAAGTTGAACATGCAAGAACAGCAGGTTATATAGAATCATCATTCATACACATCACACAAACGCGCAGGCCCGTACGTATGTACGCACGCGCGGGCACCGATACTATCATGGTTAATTTGCATGGTAATCGGTTTCTGGGAACACCTAAAAAAACAACTATCGCTGGTGCAAAGGAAGACTCTGTCTGAATTAGTCCTTGCTCGTCATTTCATCCATTGCTATAAATAAAAGCTAGACACGGAAGCAGTGATTTGATAACTGGGTGATTCTGAGATTAGGGGGCAAATGGCTGTCCTAACCACCCTTGGTCAGAATTCTTCACTGACTTGCCATGTTTTGAAACAATTTTATTGTTTGATGAACGTCTTGGATCATGGTAAAAAATTAGCACTAAAATGGATTTCCTATACATGAGATTTCTTAAAAAAAAATTAAGTTCAATGTTCAGATGGTCTCGGAATGCCCTGTCCTAACCCATGGTAGCCAATTTTCCACCAATGATTTGAAGCTGTTGTCATCATTCAGGGATGGGAAATCTAGTTTGGGTGGGGTTGCTATTGTTTCAACTGTAATTCAGCAAAGTTTCATGCGCCTGTGACCATAAGTGTAAGAGGGGTGAACCTCAGACCCATTGTCCTGAATTTTTATCAACTCCGTTACGACTGTATTGTGCTGCCATCTATTCATAGACAATGGTGTTAACCAATGACCAATCAGATCCAATCAGACCAAATCAGACAATCAGAGCAATCACACCAACCAGCATCACATTTCAAGGGGAAAATTTGCGAAAAATAAATGCGTACTTAAATGCATTCATCACCTCTGTTACGCAAATTGTATGATAAGTAACCATAGAAACCAAACATCATAAATTGAAGAAGACAGGCATACCCTTACAAAAATTTAAGCAATCCACAAGCAATCCACAAGCGATCAACGAGTGCTTCAAATAAGCACTCAATGGTGCAGAGGATCGCTTATCTGATTGCTTATTAAGCAATCAGGACCAATCATCGATTGCTTGGGACCGATCATCGATGGCATAATAAGCAATCGGGACCGATCTTCGATTGCTTATTATCGATCGCTTAATGAGCCATCGGGTACCGATCATCGATTGCTTACCCGATCAGTCCCGATTGCTTATTAAGCAATCGACGATCATTTAAGCTATCCTCTGCACCATTGAGCGCTTATTTTAAGCAATCATTGATCGCTTGATCAGTCCTAAGAGATCGACGATTGCTTATTCATCATGACGAAATCCAGGCGCTCTCAGGACCATCGCTGATCATTTAAGCAATCAATGATCGCTTAAGCAATCGCTGATTACTTGAAAATGGCTTGACTTCTCCCTAACACTAACTATAAACAGACTCGGCTTATATACGTGTATAAAAACAGATAAAACAATCTATGGTGTATAACCTTTTGCTTTCAATATTTTGCGTCTGAACTGACAATCAATCCCAAACAACTAGTGTAGGCTAGCTAATTAATTAATTAAATGGTGTATAACCTTTTGCTTTCAATATTTTGCGTCTGAACTGACAATCAATCCCAAACAACTAGTGTAGGCTAGCTAATTAATTAATTAATAATTAAATAATTAATTTATTAATTA
>NW_014577502.1:106385-112955 GCF_000485595.1 Priapulus caudatus
AACCAATGACCAATCAGATCCAATCAGACCAAATCAGACAATCAGAGCAATCACACCAACCAGCATCACATTTCAAGGGGAAAATTTGCGAAAAATAAATGCGTACTTAAATGCATTCATCACCTCTGTTACGCAAATTGTATGATAAGTAACCATAGAAACCAAACATCATAAATTGAAGAAGACAGGCATATTGACCTCTTGAATAAAACATATTATTTGCATCTTGTCCTTGCTCCATGTGGAACCAACAAGGTCAAACATGACAAAATTATCAACTCCGTTACAAAATTGTAACGGAGTTGATGTATATGCGCTTATAAAGGTATACAAAAAAGTAAAAAAGTAAAAAAGTGTAATGATCTTTGTGGTTTCAGGGCCACGGTGTTACAAATATTGGAAAAATTCCATAAATATGCCAAAAGGATGATAAAAAAAATTCAGTAATTTAAAACTGCAATTTGCCCCCTAACCTCAGAATCACCCAACTATGCCTACAAGCAAGCTGTGCTGCTGTGAAAATGTATTCTGCTCTGAGACTGTCTCTGTTAATCGTTGTCGTCGTCAAGCTTTTGTTGGCATAGCTACAACATGGATGTAAGAGGCGACAGGCTAACCATGCACACACCACGCTAAATGCACACACTTATTTGTTTCTGCGTAAGTAGTTCTGCGTTTGTATCCCTGATTACTATACTAATAGAAACCAAGAAAGTTGAAACGTAAATTATAACTATCTCTTTAATCATCTAGTTACACTAGATTAGAAAATCACAATTCAGTTCAATGTGTTAAAATTGTTGAATATAATTATTTTGCCAGAACCTGCTAACGAAATTCGAAATGAAAATGAAAAATTTGACAATTAAAACCAAATGACAGTTCATAGTTCATGTTCACTGTGCGTTATTGTGTTTTTCTATTGTGTATTTGAGTGCTGTATAATGTGTCGTGGACTATCTAGGTTTACAGATTCTCAGTAAATAATGCAAACATGTCTTTGTAACCCCCTCCCCCGACGCAAATCAGTTCTAGATCGATACCAGCATGTTCCTAGAACGAACATAGATACTGGGGAAGATGCTCGGAGTTTTTGCTCTCTTCCTACAGAGGCTGTAAAGTTGGCTTCAGCAAGATTCATCGCCGTCAGCTGTTGTATGTACAAAAGTCTTTCTGGTAATTATCAACACTGATACCAAACACGTCTTATAAATAAATCTGTCTTTCAAGATACCCTTTCGGTTAGGAAGCGAGCACAAGCGCAGAAAAACGCAAGAACGCTACGTTAGCTGTTGATCTGCACCGCAGGCAATAACAACACGTCGTTTCCTTTACAATAAACGCCGCGCTTACGAGCTTGAACAACTTTCAAGTAGTTTACGCCGATTTGCCCGGAACATGCGGCATCATACGATTCCAAAGTCACGTCATCACTACCATGCATCACAATCATGAGTGCACGTGTTTGTATGCATAGCCAATCGAGAGCCGTGTTTTATAATATACAAATTACACACTGCGGTTAAAAATTCATTTTACCAGAGAGAAATTATATGTAACACTTTTAATTGGCTATATAGCATCATGGCTTAACCCGGTAAACCCACTCATCTATTCACCTAAAAACGTTCAACAAATAGGCTAGTGTATTTTAATTTGTTCATTGACTCTACGGTCGACATTTTCTGCATCAAGTTTACTATTTCATTTTACAGTCTGTTTCAGCAGTCTGTCCCAATTTAATCGGTAGTGTGCAATTCTCTCTATTTATGTAGCACAGTATAGTCACGAAAGAAGTATAGAAGATGAAAGGTCATTAGCTCATTATATTATTAAATTAGTTAGTAAATTAATATATATTAGGGTGGGAAAAGCATACAGTTTCACGGTTATGGACGTAAGATTCGTCATCAACTCTTTAAATAATTTTAACCGCGATCAAATTATTAACTTTCGACTACAATGCCCAACCAGTCACATGCGTGTTGATAGCATTATCGACGAACCCCTCAAGCAAGAACCGACAGCAAAACACTTGTTACCAATAATCGTTTACATCATTTGCTAACGACCTAACGCCTGCCTATACTATCCAAAGTTGCTCCTGAGCATATAGAGGTGTTATATAGAGGATACGCGATGCTAGTACGTCATAACACGTTACAGTAAAGAGTGAATTAGAATTAGTGATATTCTGAACGTGTTTTACGTGGGAGCTCTATGCGCCCTCTGATGCGAATGCAAATTTATGTATTTTATTGGAAATGCTGCAGCGGTTATTGATGAAAGGCACGTATATATCGCACGTATTAATATATATTAACCTACGTATGTATCTGACTTGTTCAGTATCTAGACTTGCAACAATCATTCTAAGCAGTGTGCAACAGAAAATTGCTCTCAGAACTTGCGTTTGGAAAAGAAGAGTAGTCGTTACGAAACATATAAGCGATCCGAAAGAAAACGAAATAAAGAAACAAACCTCTGCTGCAATCGTGGAAGAGCTAGGAATTGCTTGCACGGGCACTTGGAATGTTTCAATATGCGTTACATATGAGCATGCGGCATTTACAGGAAATTATCGGCAATAATAGGCAAAAGAGAGTAGAGAAACATTGACCTTAGACCTAGAGACCGTAGAGAACAAGACCTTGGTAGTAAATACATTTCGTGTTTTTTTGCCATTATTTTACGATTGAAACGTTCCAAGCGCCTGTGGCTACGCCGTAGTAGCTAAGACTAGTAGTTATAGTGTTTAGCTCGGTGATTATATGCACATGATGGCGGTGGGCGAACATTGCGTGTTTACGTCGCACCGCAACGCTCTTTACCACCTATTTACTACCGTGGCCACCGAGACGCCTCGTCATCGCCGGTAAGCAGCGTATGTTCTAAACAAATATTGTTGCTGTGACTACGTAAACCGAGGAGGTTTATTGGATCCAGCTGGGTGGGTAATAAAGGGATGCAATTCTTACTCGGGAAAGGACGCGGCAGCAGTGGTTTAAGAACGACCTGCTTCTGTAGCTAGTCTAAGTCTCTCGGCCTGCTAGCAGAAGGCCCTGTGCTACACGCTGCAATGCAAGACGGCCCACGCAGAACGGTCTGCGGCACGGTCCGTGCATTTCTCAACCCCTGCTTGCCAATACGGCACTGCCCACTTACCAAATACCCGTGCACGGTGTTTTGCCCCACATTCAGCGTCTTACAGCGCCGGTTATAAACCTGTTTATTGGACCGAATAGCGCAGAGCACAAGAGTTAAGTGTAATGACATTACACTGGGCGGCATGCCCTGATCACCCACTCCGGCACGAAACTCCTACATTATAGTCTTATATCCTAGATCACAACGAATCAACTCAGTTAACACTAGCTTAATTTCCAGAAATCACTTTTACTTATATATAAAAGTTAAATATACTGGGGCAAAAGTCCAACAAATTAAATATTTACTGGGAGCTTAATTATTCCATCTTGCTTTATAAATCGCATTTTGTAAGATATTAGGGTGTAGTCGGGAACCATAGGGGGTCGTGTATGGGGTCGTATAGAGACCCGTGCTCTTCAGCCAGCTTCCCCATCTCATGTTACTCCATTTAACCGGATAAAATCCCATTCGCCACTATAGCAAGATCAAGTGTTGCTACCTTCATGTAACCGGCACGCTTACAAGGGCATATTGTAAGATCATATACAAATGAGCCCTTGGCATTAATTTTTATATATTTCCAGGTCTATTATTATTTAGACTTAGTCTAAAATTAGTTATTATTATAAAATGGCGTTGTTGTTAAACTTGGGACGAACAGAAACAACTTGCTACGGAGAGAACAGATATTTGAATACTGTATTACCCACACTTTAAAATCATCACGCCAATCATCAAGCCAAATGAGAAATCGGAACACAAGCGCACACCTACGTGCACGCGCGCGTATAACGTAGACCTCCTACATAGACAACCGCATTTTTTTCTAGAAGACCGGATATCACAACAATTGCTGCCTCGAGTACGACAAACATGCACACGTTTAGGACCATCATGCACGCTCCGTGATTCTGCGAACCATTTCTCATCTTTCCGGCCCACGTGTTTCACTGGTAAATATATTTCCACACTGTTAGCGAGTCTTCAACATCCTGCTTGTGCATGCGCTGTACATTGGATTCGTTTACAATACGGAAACCGATATGGTTTTATAACGCCCAATTTTTTTTCAGAGCAATAACGTAAATCCGTGTCAGCACCGCATCCGCGTCGGTGCACTTACACACAACACGATGGAGAGAAACAGAGATAGATAAACACGATGGTAAGAAGCCAGAAGTACAGGAACAAAGAGAAACAGAATGAGATGGAGAGGGAGGAGATGAGGAAGGGATATGGAGGCAGAGGAGCAGAGAAAAGGAGAGAAAGGGAAAGAGTGAGAAACGGATAGACTGGCACAGAGAGAAAAAGCGAGAAAAAGAGAGAAAATGAGAGGGAGGGAGAGAAAGAAAGAGAGAGAGAGAGAGAGAGAGAGAGAGAGAAGAAAAGATGACATGAGCATGCATAGAAAGTATTCACTAACACTCTGCTGCTGCACTCTGCTGCTCACGTCATGTACACTACAACTTGCTATGTTTGATCAAGCCACATATATGAGGATATCGTGTTTTCAACATGAACGTACAAACAGCACAGACTTCTTGACATTGCAACAAGCGATTACATAAGTTAATGCGCTTTTTAACATTTTATTTATGGTTACAACTATGCGAAATTACCAGTTAATGTGGCGTATATTTAATCCATGAAACAGGAACCAGACATATATATAGTAACTTTCCTCGCAGCGCTACATTCACGACGTTTTATAGCTGTTGATTTCAGACTGGCTAGAAATCAACCAACGAATTCTCAACGATCGACCAACCTAAAAAATTACACTTTACAAGCGGATATATTAATTTCTACCCATGCAGCCATTTTATTATCACTTTTATTTAGAATCTGCTTATTGCTCAAATTGTTTAGCAATGAATATAATGCTACTGTATCTTGTGACTAAAAAGCCAAGCATTGATTATCAACATCAATGCTAACTGTAATGAGTATTTTCAAACATCTCCTCATCCAAATATTTGACTCTAATTTTATGTTGTAAAAAAACAAGGCATCGGCGCGATGGGAATGGGTTCGGGTTTACTAAACATCCACAGGCAAACATATTACATTCGTACAACATTTATATATGTAGAGAGCTGCTAATGGTTTCTGGAGAGTCTGCACTTAACAGATAATTTGCTGACACCCCACGGAGAGCAAAAATAAACCTAGCATATTGCATATAAATTATGACCATCCTCATGGTATAGCCTACAAGGAACGACCGCACGTGTTAACTTATATTTACGCAGACATCATGGACCTACCATGAATATTATGATTTCGCGTACATATCGAGTAGCAATCTGGTTTACCTTCAAAACTGATGCATTTCAAGTACTTTTACACATGATCGAGCGCCAATCTGCTCAACTATTTCGCACAGAAGAAGATGCCGCCGGTGTCTTCATGCGTGAAAACACCCCCTTTCTCAGAGTAACGTAGCGTATCCGCTCCCGTTTTTGCTTCTCTCTGCGCCTCCAGCTAGAAAATACGTGAGAGAGTGCTGCGACCCCCTGTGCGTTAATGTACCAAACACGCAATTTTACATTACTTATGAGTTTCTACAACCACCGCCAGAATAGACGCACCGAACACAAGATTATTTGGCCCTTGAGACTCGCAGAAAGTAAATAACTGCAACAGATGAGTGGCAACCTTGAGAGATTCTATAAGAAGGAAGGAGCAGCCAAGAGACCTCATACTAACCCACTCGAAGTGTGAATTGCTGTTGCGAAATGCAATGACATCACGAGCGCAAACGTGTGGCAACACCAGCACCGAGCTGCCTTAATTGCTCTGCCACTACGACAAACGCCTGCATGAACTACATCGTGGATGGCCAGGGATGGATGGAGTACGCGGTGGCACACTTCACGCATCGGCACACATCATGAGATAGCATCTCGCGCGCGCTAGCTGACAAGGCATTTAAGTCTCATTACTCAAGAATAGAGAGCTCGTGATGACTCGTAGGCGCGATAGCAAAATCACAGCCGAGTCAGCTTAATTAGAGCAAAATGCAATATAGCATATATATATGAATTTAGCTATATGCAAATGGCAAAATTTCTGCTACTTAGACTGGCGCCATAAGTCGTTGTTGAATTAACCTTGCTGCAGGAGCAGCGACGTACAGAACCCGTCTACGCATCCAGATGAAAATCTTCATTCTCTCCGATTACAACATAGCCAACTATCTCGCGACTACCCCGAGGTTAGCTATGATAAAGAAGAAGCCATGCCTGCGGCAGTGGATGGGAACCACAGCCACAGATACTTAACTGTGCCGAATGTGAACGACGTGACGAGAAATGCTGAGTGAGAACATAAGGGGCGCGAGAGAGAGCGAGAGAGAGAGAGAGAGAAAGAGAGAGAGAGAGAGAGAGAGAGAGAGAGAGAGAGAGAGAGAGAGAGAGA
>NW_014577502.1:113413-117141 GCF_000485595.1 Priapulus caudatus
AAAATTAATTTTTTCACTGGTAGTACACTATATATATTAGTGTAAGCGTGCAACAGTCGCGCCGCGAAAGCAATGGAGCCGGCAGCGTATGGTTGGACGTAGGATTTGGACGGAATTTACAGGAAACTGTCAGCAATAATAGGTGAAAGAGAGTATAGAAACATTAAGAATTTGGTAGTAAATAGATTTCGTATTTAGTTAGCATTGTATTTTATTGAAACGCTTCAAGTGCCTGTGGGTACAGCGGTACGGGTGTAGCAAAGATAAAAACATGTGACGTCACCTCACCACTTCGAGGCTAAATTGTTTGGCAAACAGTCGGCGTTTGCGCCAGAATGCCAGTTTTCTCATTTCTTTCTTGTGGGTTTTAAGCAAACGCGCAGTGAAATGGGAGCAACTAGAGTTTATTTTGTCATAAGGTAGTGTGATTATGCATGACACGAAGTTTGAGGCTAATGCCAGTTTTCTCACCTCTTTCTTGTGGGTTTTAAGCAAACGCGCAGTGAAATGGGAGCAACTAGAGTTTATTTTGTCATAAGGTAGTGTGATTATGCATGACACGAAGTATTTGCTAGTCTAGTACTGGAGAAATTAGCGTTTGGATGCGCATTGTGCGGCTAGGAACACTCAACTGGACATCGCTATTCGCTACCAGCCCATCAAAGCTAGCACATCAGATAACTACGTCTGAGCGGGGCGGGTGTGTTTGATAGCTAGGGCAGGCCAGGACAAGGGTGGGGTGGGCTATAATATTGTTCATGTTAGACGTAATAACCGGTTACACAAATTGCGACCATGAAGAGTCACGTAAAGGGTCAATTACAACCAGGAAATCTCCCTTATTTGTGAACAATATATTGCCCGTACACGGAGACAACCCAGTGGCGTTCACTGAAACGGGGACACATGCATTCCAACGGATGACGGGTAGTCAAACCTACTTCTAAGTTCTAGCCGTGGTTCCCACATTATAATTGCTAGCGGCACGTCGTCGCTGACACTTGACATACATCGTCTTAGAACGTATATGCTGCTCTGAACCATCGTTTTTAGTGGATCATAACAACTGTTTAATAGCCTTTTTACAGCTCAGATGGCTTTCATGTAGACAGCTGCATCCGAGCAATACCAGTAGCAACGGTGCGCACTATATGCTGTGTCATACTGGCTTCGCGGGGCTCTGATCCTATGATCTGCCTATTTCGCTACCGCACTTGGCCATTATTAACATCTGTAACTTGTGTAATCTGCGCTACATCCTCTGCTTCTGCTGCTCCCTCCCCCTACACCCTACCTTTCGCTTGTTGTCTCTTTGTAGGCATGCTTTTGCACCCCCTCTCCCACATTCTCTCTCTCTCTCTCTCTCTCTCTCTCGCTCTCGCTCTCGCTCTCTCTCTCTCTCTCTCTCTCTCTCTCTCTCTCTGTCTGTCTTTATCTCTCAGGACCACACAGCCCCAGATGCACACTGTCATCGGGACGCTAGCCTATCTGCTCTAGCATCTTCATTTCACCTTGGCCTCGTTTGCAGATGTTTTTTCGGTCCGAATCCCCGCAGCATTACTAGCGGGCGCTGCGTCGTCCTCGGCGGCACGCTTCAAGAGTCACTTGACGCGGCGCATCCGATGAGAATCTTACAACGACACGGGAGCATCTGCACTTATATCGTTCTCAAACATTCACATGCCTCTTATATAGAGAGCTCTGCTGTATAACGGCAATATAACGGCAAACGAACTAGGAACTCATGCGTGCAATAATCTTCACACTGCTTCCTCATAAACGTGTGATATTCATATCGGATAATTTAAATCATTGTTGATGCAAACACGTTTTTGCATGCATATCGTGTATAACAATAGCCTACAACCCTGTGTTCTGTACGCGTACGATTGTGGCTCGGTACACGCAATGTACAAAGGCAGGCTGGAAATGAGCAATTATAGGGAAACATAGTTCAAGTAATGGGACAAATCTATGCGACAGGAGTAGTCATTCGACATTCGAATTCAAAAGAAAATCTTTCATTTGTGTTTTATTTGATGCTTAGAGTCACGATCAGAAATAAAGTAATGATCATGACCTGTGTAAAAAACCGGTTTCTTGCAGCTGACTTGCTGATACAGCAACTTTAAATGTTTGCGATGCGCCCAAGCTCACACATATATAAAATTACCAATGCAAATTAACGTTAGCAAAACGCTACGGTAACAAGATAATAGTCACCTGAACAACTATAGAACTATCGTGTTCCTGTTTACATTTAATGTGTTATACACACGCGATCAGGAGTATAAATAAAAACAATTGTTTTTTATTCGCACC
The DNA here is from genome assembly GCF_000485595.1 of Priapulus caudatus. NCBI lineage: Eukaryota > Metazoa > Priapulida > Priapulimorpha > Priapulimorphida > Priapulidae > Priapulus > Priapulus caudatus. The sequence goes on from NW_014577502.1 coordinate 115,736, forward strand.
TGAAGCTGATGTGGTCGTTATTTTCAAGATAATATAATACACCCAGTAATTCACAGATCCGCCTTGTTTGACCAGGCCAAGATGACAATTTGTGATAGTTTTACAGTTATTTTTTACAGAAAACTGGTCAATGCTTATAAACTTAAAGAATAAGTCAATATCTTTTAACACTACTTGCACTTTTTGCTGAAAATTCACAACGAAAGCTATCTAATTTACGAGTGTTAGACGACAAATAGTGACCTATACAATTGCACTGGAGGCGACTTAAAATATTTCACATCGAGACGTACACTAGCTGTGCCAGCGATCATGATCCAATTATTCGGGCCTATTGCAAGGTTTGTTTTATCGAGGTTGTAGGGCCTCGCACAAGACTGTTTCAGCTGGGGTTTATGAGAACCCGCCTCCAGTCGCCGGTTAACCTTGTTTTCGTTACAAAAAATCACTCCTTAATCCGTTCGGCGTTGTGGCAAACGTCGGCGGTGTTCCTCTGGTCAAAACGGCTGGGTTGTTAAACTCTAGCCGCGCCATCGCGTAGGGTGAAGACCGTGTCACGACAAAAATACCGCGGCAGGGGGAACCTACTACGGCCATACTGTCTTCATTGCTCCATGCGGAGGAACTTACGCCACGATGCCAAAAGATGCAATGACAACATCGCGGGTGAGGTTATATTCACTCCACTCGTTACGGCTGCTGCACCATAGTATAATCAATCCTGTGTTTGTGCTCACCGCTAACGGGCACCAATCTATAGCTGACTATACTCGACATTTCCTACGACTGGCAGTTATACACAGAGAAACTACATCTATAGAATGGTCACCTATGTATAAAGGTTATTTCTGGGGGTTCCCTTGAGTGTCCCTCATATACAGGTTTGTCTGTAATCAGTTACACTGAAAGTACTATAAGTATAAGTGAATGGACTGGAACTAGAGTGAGGTGCAAGGGAAACATCAAACTGCATGCAGTGCCCCTTCGCATACTCAATATACCACTGCCACAATGCTAGCACTATTTTTAAAGTGGGTGGAGCTCGGGGGAAATCCAGCGAATGGAGATTCGTAAACAGCGTATGATTTGAAAGAGGTAAATGGGCGCACAATCCGCGTACTATTTCGTATCACTATTTTATCAAATTTGTCGTGAAATAACGGTCGGATTTTTAATATCTTTGCAACTTTTATTAGTCCAAATCTTATTACATAGGATACGAGTAACGTGCCTGCTGTAAAACTTGTGGTAAAAAAGCGTTACAAATTGTAACCGAAATCTACTTGTGGCAGTGGTAGATTGAGCCCATGAGCGAGAGCGATATCTGTCGTGGAGTTTGGGGCAACATAACATGAGGTACAATGAAGCCATCACGGGGTGAGACGGTGGATGATGGGACATCTAGG
>NW_014577502.1:119980-131230 GCF_000485595.1 Priapulus caudatus
GACCCACCCAGAAAAAATCCTGGATACACCCCTGGGTATCGTGCAGGCTACTGTGACAAATACTAGTGGTGTATATTACCGCGCGAACGCCGTAGCATGTGTGTATTGAGAAAAGTACAGCAGCTATCTTGCTTTTTTTGTCCTTATCTTCTTTTTCGCAGTCGCCCTGACTTTCTCTCATCGCTCACTGATCCCTTCATGTAGCGTCCCACAGCTCAGCTTTCACTTGCGCATTTAACAGATATATATCCGTGTACCACTGGGCACCATGGGCACCTCATTCCCCGTCCATTTCAAAATATCTCTACCTATATCTTCTCATTCCACAACACGCTGTGCCATCCTACAAATATCTCAGTGCACCCTTCCATCGCTCACTCACCGTATTATTCCTCTTGCAGATGCGAGTTAATTATCATTAACAACAGAGTTTAATTATAATATTATATATATAACATATGCATAGAATTAAGAGCTAAGAATATATAGCATACATTGATAGAATGTGAGACATGTTATTATATTATTATACAGTAATATGGGATTAATGTACCCACCTATTGTTGCTGGCTTACCATGTGATATAATTTTCACAGTATGTAGGTGTTTTTGTGGCCTGGGTTCCCTCATCTTCACCTTCTGTCCGTCTCAACAACGGCTTCTCTCCCTCTATCACCACCATGCTTTGCCCCTCTCTCACCATATAACTTTTGCACTCTCACTTTCAGTTTCTGTACATCTCGTCGGATTCTGCTCTTCTCTCAGCATCAGCTTCTTCCCCTATCTATCATGACCAGCTTTAACATCTCGCTAGCTGTGTTTTACCCATCTGAGAAACTTCATAACTATCAGGAATATGCTGTCAAATTAACACCTTGCTCGCTAATCATCTCACCTATATGCCAAGTAGAAAGTCTTAGAATATAAACATAGACGGAAAGGGTGGCACTTAGCAGAGAAAACAGTCAGAATCAACGGCTGGGGCACATGCACACATGTACATAGACGGGAAGAGAGAGTTTGTTATTGCAAGATTAGGTAAACAAGGCCATTTTTCTATTTTGAGTTTCCAAAACACGAGGATAGGGCAGCTTTCCTACGATGAATAACTTAGTAGTCTGCCACTACGATGCAGTGGAGTTAAACACGCATGTTTTATATGGAGGAATGATCAACGCGGGTGCACCACGCAGTTGAGTCTTTATTTTTGATAGCTTGGTTTACGATCTGTCGACGTCAAAAACAAAAATAAAAATAAAATGGATGCTTATCTTATTTCCGTACTACACTCACTCTTCAGCTACGAATTGGTTCTGATAGGCATTCATTTTGACAATTAATTGTTATTTGTTAGTGTTCATTCAATTTTATTTTTATTTTGACCACCAATACTGGTAAGTAAATGGGTGATAAAAAATAAAAAAAGGCTTACGTATATACGCCTATGTTCCCTGTACGCACATATGCGCATGCTTACACGCACTAGCTCTAGTACTATAGCCCGCGTTCATTAACTGCCGCAGCCTGCCTAGACCATAGCGTCTAGCCGGCCTGCGGCAGTTAATGAACGCGGGCTATAGTACTAGAGCTATACACGCGCATGCTCACACAGTGATGAACGTGCACACATGTACTGGCATGCATGCAGAGTAATAGAACACTGAGTATCTTAAGAAATGCACCAACATGTTCAAAATATGAAGATCTGATACGCCTTTCTCAGGATTTATCTGCGTAAAATGCACCTAGGCTTCCACACACGATTTACCAACGTATGACTCATTGCAGTTCATCTCAGGTCAATGGTTTCACCAATACAAAAAGTGAAAGCACAACGTAAACAGAAGTAAACAGACTTTGGTTACTAGGTGACGGAGGGATAATTCAGGGTGATGACCAAGCAGCTGGCTGGCGGCAGAGCACTTTAAAATTCATCAATACCTGTATCGCAGTATGATGCAGGCCAGGGCAGCATCCAAGCAGCACCACTGCTTGCTGCCCTGCACAAGTGCTACACGCACGCACGCACGCACGCACGCACGCACGCACGCGCGCACACACGTCTGTCCGACTTTCAAGAAACGAGAGACAGCAAGTTCATCATGACGATTACATCAGGAGTGAATAATAATATATATTTTTTAATATTATTATTCACTCCTGATACCATTAATACGGCGTAGCATCCCACTATTGCCACTAGCAGTGAATAAAAACAATATTTTATTCACTCCCGACGATATCATAAGGAGCGGGTTTCAGTCTCGGGTGATAACGACCGGACGGAGAGCACGCGTTGAACTCTGTTTGACCACTTTTACCCTTTAACAACAAAGCTTTAAACTGTCAAGTCAAACATCAAAACAAATACTGAACCAAAGCAAACCCATTTCATTTGATTCACAACGCAGATATTCTCCACCGTGACACATCTAAATACCTTGAATATATACAGCCACCGCATCCCACGCGCGCACGCAAACACACAGTTTGCACCAAATGTATGTACATGAATGTACGCAGCAATAAGCTAGCCAAATCTAGCATAAATATGCTAATCATTCTTCGTACTTCATTATCATATATCTACTACAAAACAACACAGTGAAATCCCACACCGGGGGTGTAGATGCGTCATGAACATCGAAGCTATATATTACCTGGCATACTTAATGTCTATTGGTATTGATCGACTAACCCACAAGCACTGTGGCTGATTGTTTTGGAATCCAGGTATGCCTTAGTCGCTGTTAGTGTTACACTCATCAGCACAAACTGTACACTCTCACTCATATCCATCTCGTACGTCTGCCTCCTACCAGATGTCCTAGCTGTCTACTTTTCGTGTGCAAGGAAACCTTTGAGCACAGCGGCTCTTCCTTTTGCATACATGTTTCCCGTCGTACTATCTCTCTATATTGGCACATCTAGCTTAGTCAGTTAGTGCCTTCCTCGTAGCCTTTACGGATCGTTTGTTAATAAGCAATATTCTTAGTATAGCACCCTTTCGAAAAACTCAAATTAAATCTGACTATTAATATATTAACAATTCCTTGGATTGGTGACGAATCTGACGATGCTAATATCGTGTGTGAAAATGGGTGTTATTCTATGCCACAATACATGGAAGCAGAGCATATATACACAAACTATCCTGTTCTAGTGCACAAACACCATGCACACATACAAACATGTTTATTAACAGCACGAGCTAACATACAATAAACGCTTACCTTTCTTGCTTTTAGCACCAATCTTCAGCTTCGACGGCCATGTGATTTGTGTCGTCGTTTCATCCATTATCTGAAACGTGCACAGATATGCATTTTATTAGACATATCCGACTATATATATATATATATATATATATATACAATGCAATGCTCAGCGTTGCTAAGAGCGACAAAAATAAAGGTCACACACAGACTGTCTTCTTTGACTGAAGCTAAACAAAAATACAGATTTGTTGATTTTTTTAATCCAGACTGTGGTGGCTGCATTTTAAGCCTGTTGATATTAATCTCAAGGATATGAAAGGCTTTTGTTTGACAACGTTTCAAAATATAGAAAAACATTGCCATTACTTAAATATTTTTTGTTCATCTACTAAAATTGTGACTAATTTTATCAGGTCATTGAGTTACAACAACAAACGAAAAACAGGCCAGTGCTCCGATTACAATTATGAAAGTTGTATGCTCAAGTTTTCCAGTTTCAGTGAACAAAGCACATTCGTAAGCCAGTTAAAAGAAGATAAAGCATGTGCATGCCCTCCTTCTTTTTTTAAAGCTAATGTCATGTCAGGATACCACAATTTACAGTAACTATTATTTTGGACAGGTATCTAAGGTCGATGACACAGAATCTAAAATGCAGACAAACGAGTAAACGAGGCAAATGTGCTTTGTGATATGTTTAGCACAATAATATACACTATTTATACAGAGTTGAACGCGTGCACGCACACGCATACACATACACATACACTATGACAGAGCATATATGCCAGAATGAGATAGAGCACTACCACTGTGTATTGTAAATTAATTTACAGATTTACGCAGTGCTGCACTAATGTACAATTATCTACAATACTTTGTGATACGTGTGAACATGTGTACAGCATTTAGCAACATGTCTGTGACTATCCCATGACATATATATGCAAACCTGTATCACAGCTGTACTAATACTGTTCAATAAAGCAGTTGAATGTATGCAAGTATATTTTTATCTCAAGTATTAAACCTTCAGTATAACCTACCCTTCGAAAGAAATCTTCCACGGCCTCGCCATGGCCCTCTGCTGCAGCTGAAACATCAAGACAAACTTTAAATCAATATTAAAATCTATGCCCTTAGCCAATACCCATAACACGCCCCCCTACAACACACGTGTACACATAACACGTATGTGTATATCATCTCTAATACACTGTGAACTGTTCAACAGAATTTAAATGATTTGGTGAAATATTGTGAAATACGACATAAAACAGCGTGCATGTGCAACACACCTTTGATACCGTCGTAAACCTACTGTCATACCGTGCGTACGCGGCTAATATTTAGCAGCGAAACAAATAGCCTCTTACACAGCTGTGAATGCTCAAACTAGTAGTAGTATCAAGTACATGACATCAAACAAATCACGAAGTTCTCCTATTACTAGTACAACTCAGCTCGAGGGCATACGCGTGAAGAAGTGAATTCGCGAAGAAGTTATTTCGCTACCGGCTTTCTTTTATGATGCTAATTCGCTGACAATTCCAAAACGCATCGAAGTGCGTTACCCACTGCAACACGTCAGCAATAGAATTACGGAAGCGAGTAGCAGCTAGAACAGAGAACCCAGAAGTAATACGCGCTACCATCACAAGCACTCGTGTAATATAACCATGACCCCCATGAGTGTAGTACAGGTAGACACAAAATGCGCACGAAACATGCGTCGGTTATCAAAATGTCAGTCGAAACTCAAGATTCGTGTTCACGATATTAGATATATGTGCTTCCAAAGACCCAACGACAAATACGATTTAATTTTTAAATGACAGTTAATGCCAAATGCGTGTAGCATGTAGTGACGGAGCTAGAGTAGGTGACAGTAATAGAAGTCATGCTCAACACCAAATATGGTATCACTGGCTACTCAACTATCACTGCGTTTAGCCCACTCCAATTACTACAAATGATATTCCGGCCTAACATTCATACCTGACAATTAATACGGAATAAAGGGTTAATTAATGCATGAAATCAGATCGCGTAGTGCTCAATTTTCCAGGACATTGACCATATAAATTGGGAACACTGTGTAGAATTTCCAAGAACATATCTTATTTTCCAGAACCTTAGAAAACCTGATAATCCAGAATCCAGGATACGAACCTCGATATTTATCATAGTCTTGTATTATGCTAGATATGCATGCATACACAACAAATGACTTCCTGTGATCCAATTCTACAAACTAACATATTTCATACTCAGAATAGCCATCGGTTCAAAGCCCACGTGAAAGTGACTAATGGGAAGAAAACTCAAAAATGAAATATTAATGAGGTTCTGAGGAGGGAAACTGAAATATTATAGCAGTTGTAAACTGACAGAAATACTGTGACCCAGCTGCAGACAATGTAACATAACACATGCTAGCTGGTACTAGCAGTGTACTAGCAGTGGTGATGCGCCATTGCCTAGTCTTTCTCCCATATATGTTTTTGCTACATCTGCAAAATACATGTATGTCCTCGTACAATATTACATGTGCTGTACATTATCAAGCGCGTTGGCAGCTTTTCTATCAATGCATTTACCAACAATATATCAGGGGGTGAACAATGACAAATTGTCATTATTCAAATTGTTTAAATTTCAATTGTCAAATTGTCATTATTCTCCCCTGATAATGATACTTTAATTACTCGATCTTTGTACGTCCAGGGGAACAGTTTTTTCCTTTGTTACTGGGAGCTTCTAAATGTTTCTGTTCTAAGTTCTCATGCCTGAAATGCATCAAGAGGCTATATAGCATCAAATTTGAGAGAAATCCAAACGCTCTGGTTCTTTCAACACACTTTGTTTGTGTGTACATATGGGATATACCTGTACGAGTAATAGGAAGGTTACTGTATCCCACTTGACTCACCAGATTTTAACATCTTCAAGCGTTTATCTTCAACAATCTTGACCCTGGCACTGGCTAAACACTGTTGCCTTTTGCAGCACACTCGAAATTGTACTTATTCATACATATCCTATACAAATCCATTGCAACAGCTGCAACTGGTTTCCAATCCTTGATCCTTTCAAATTGATTTTACGGTCTAATAGTCTGTAAATTGGAGGAGCAGTGTGCAGATACAGGTTTATGACTAGGAGGTTCTGGGGCCTACAGCTAGCTGCCCAGACACACACACATGCTACAATAGCAGAAACGTGTCAGAACAATACGAGACGTCCCTGGCCAATGTTGACAATAGCATTCCTCTGCATACAGCTCCGAGTATGGGCACATCTCTATCTATATACAGCAGTGCAGTAACCGTGCGTACATGCCTGTGCCTAAGCAGCACGAACTCCAACGCATAAATCGAAACAGGGCAAACGCTTGGCTAGTCGGAAAGTCATGAAATTAGAATGCAACGGATATGGACAAATAATCGTTGCTTGTGATGCAGCTAGTATTTACACGTACGTGAAACGATTTCCAAATAACTAGTTTCTGTTTATGAAGGCAACAGGCCTGTGAGAACACTCACTGTAGCCTGTAGCCTGTAGGCTGTAGGATTATACATGGCAACCCTATTAAAACTTATAGACGCACTGTATGGCCAAGTAACAGCTAGTAGTAGTATATATACACAAGAAATGGAACCCCCTGTCGTGACAAGAAACTAGATAATATAGTGAAACCCTATCGTTTTCCGACTATAAGTATAAATATACGAACAAGCATAGCTCTTATTATGCGTGACCACTCAGTAAAACCACAGCGATATAATTATGTGGAAAACTCAAAACAGCGATAATTAAGTTCGAAGCCTATATATACTGTGGCTATAGCTTCCTTGAAATAAAAGTTATATTATAATTCACACGGAATGTATTCTGGCACCGCCTGAATAGGAAGATAATTGGTAGCTGATTTCATATGGTTTAACATGAAACACATAAAACAATTATAAATACCATATCCGCGGCTGTAGTGATCCTAGACTAATAATAATAGTCGTAATGATCAACGCACCTTGCAACATTTGTTCAAGTTTTCGACGGTCCACACGGAATCTTTCTTCGACGAGGTCTGGATCTCGATCTTGGTTGCTTTCCAACTCTGTGTCATCACTTAACTGCGACATGTCCCTCATTTTGTCCCAACGTTCGACTGTCAAACTAGGAGAAATGCACAAATCATTAGCCATCTCACGGCATTCCTCAGCACCTGTACAAATGTATGTTTCACAACAGCGTGGTGTTTGCTCGCGTCGCGCCGCAAATGACCCATCACTTGCCAGAATATGCGCGCCGAGACTAAAGTAGTTCTAAAGCGAAATCTAACGACTATCTGCGTGAAAATTTGCATATGTATAAATGAATATAAATAGAAAAGTTCACATTTAAATAGAAACGTTTAATAATAAGCGAAATTAACACAAGCGGGCTAATGACAGACGATCAACTAGATCGCAGATAGTTCATATGCGGTTCACGCGCGAATGAATACTTACCAAGTGACTGCGGCGCTCGGCGGCAAATTTAAAGGGCCTACGCTCCGCCCAGTATCTGTGATGTCGCCGACAACGCAATGCGAACGGAAGCAGCGGTGCCTTGGTAGTTGTCACGACTACGCTGGATAAAAAGGTGTCAACATTCTCACGTTATGCCTACATTTACATGTTCATATACACTCAACCGCGTTCTGGATAAAAATCGATCATACAAATTAAGGCTCATAGGGTCGATGTCCCCCAGGGTACTGCAGGAACGTACCATATGGGTACGGTCCGGTATACCGGAACGTAACCTGGTAACTATTTGATATGGTTAGGGTTAGGGTTAGGATTAGGGGTAGTGTTAGGGTTAGGGTTAAGGTTAGGGTTAGGGAGTAGGCGTAGGCCTAGACTCGATCGTTAGTGGAGTAGGCGATGTACGGTCCGGCATATTAGATAGTACCAAGGTACCCGGAACGTACCCAGGGTACGTTCCGGCAGTACCCTGGGGGGCATATAGACCCTCTCAGCCAAATTAAGATCATATCAAATAATCAAATTCTGCACCTTACGGAAGCAAAGCTACATGTTCTTTTAATTCGATAAATGATAGCATGTGGACAAATCATACGCTAACCACCTTTATGTTTATAGTGTGATACCAATTTATGCTGAAACAAGACAATATACCGTGGAATACCGTGGAATTGCTCATATGAAAAATACAAGGGTAGCAAAATAATATATGCACATGGTAAATTGCATGGTGAGGCAAATTCGGGTTAGGGTAATGACTTGGTAATATCAAGATATCAGCTTACGACAACCCCTTTCATATTCGTTGCGTTAGCCGTTAGTGGTAATGCTATGATTCTTGCTAAATTTGTACTAGTGACATTCCGATACTTTGCAGTGTGAACAAGCTTTATAAAGTTTTATTAGGTGCTTTAGATTGCGTTAGTTCTTTAACTTTACGGTATTAAATATTAGGTCAGACTACAGGATTTCTCTCTTCTTGTCTTCGGCGATGGACATTCTTGGGGGAATAGGTAGGATCTCAAATCGTGAAACGCACTGAGACGTGCCCGCCAGACTAAGAGAGTGTTGTCACGCAGACAAGAAAAATCACCTATACTATAGTGCGACGGAAATTCTCATATGCGCATGATTTTTGTCATCGACCCTGCATGATCAAACCATAGATAATTGCCCAATGGTAATTGCCTTGGGCAATTATCTATGGTCAGAGTGTGAGAGCTCTGTGGCCACTATAAATTGAGCATGAATTTTTTCAAGACGAACCCCATTATTTGGCAGTTGTGTGCGTCACAGCTGGACAATCTGATGTTATAGACAATCTCTGGCTATGTAGACGGGAGACTGGCCTGTCCATAGATATACTATAATCAAGAGTGAATAAAAACATTTTTAATTCAGTCCTGATATATTACATGATATCTGTGAGTCAAGTCTAGTCAAGTCAATATAGTCAAGTCTAGAGATTAGTGTCAGATCAGTCTGATATCGAAATTCATGTCATTATTATCTAAATCTAGTGATATCATAATAAATAGAACAATATTAAGCCAAATCTATCTAAAAGTTTGACGTTTCAAAATTCAAAGTTCAAAATTCAAAAAGACAAGAATTCAGATTGCATGCCGAAGACAATAATCTGAAAGCAGAGCGCGTATATTTGTTGAATAGCAGCATAAGCACTAGCAGTGAACTAGTGCCACGGTAGTGACACCTAGTGGTGGATTGTATAGGATAAGTGGCTGACTTTATTACTCTTTCATATTTATCAGGATATTTATTTTTCCCTTTTATCTACTCCTGATATTTATGTATATATAATATATATATATTGCGCGAGAGAGAGAGAGAGAGAGAGACGAGACAGAGAGAGAGAGACGAGAGAAAGAAAGAGAGAGAGTAGGAGAGAGCAGCAGGAAGAGGAGAGAGAGAGAGGAGAGAGAGAGAGAGGAGAGAGCACGAGAGAGAGAGAGAGAAGAGAGAGCAAAGAGAGAGAGAGAGAGAGAGAGAGAGAGAGAGAGAGGAGCAAGAGAGAGAGCAGGCCAAAGAGTAGAGAGCAGAGCGGGGAGGCAAGCAGAGAGCGAGAGAGAGGGAAGAGAGAGAGAGAGAGCGGAGAGAGGAAGAGAGGAGGAGACGAGAGAGGAAGAGAGAGAGAGAGAGAGAGAGGAGAGACAGCAGAGAGAGAGACGAGAGGAGAGCAGCAGAGAGAGAGACGAGGAGAGGAGGGGAGAGGACGCAGAAGAGAGAGAGAGAGAGAGGAGCGAAGAAGAGAGAGAGAGAGAGAGAGAAAGCAGAGGCATGAGAGAGGAGAGAGAGAGAGAAGAGAGAGAGAGAGAAGAGAGAGAGAGAGAGAGAGAGAGAGAGAGAGAGAGACGAGAGAGCAGAGAGAGAGAAGAGAGAGCAGAGAGAAGAGAGAGAGAGAGAGAGAGAGAGAGAGAGAGAGAGAGAGAGAGAGAGAAGAGAGAGAGAGAGCTAATTTAATTGGCTAACATTCCTGGTTTAGTCAAATGTGTTTAGCTTCTTTCCAACTACAATCATATTTGTCCGTACAAGAAGCATTTGTAAGCGCAAAAATTCCGTTAACGAGAATCACGTTTTACCGCTTTTCCTGGCCATTATACAATTGAAGATTGCGCTCGACGAAAAAATATTCAACCCATACCATTCTCCGAGGAGTTTACTGAATTATTTCCCCGCATGGTGGTGGTGGGCTCAACCTTCTCCTCCCTATCAGGTACTTCTACATCTGCAAGAGCTCAAGCCTCACGGATTATTGTGATAACAACGCTACCGTGCAGGTAACGAAGCTAACGCAGTTTCTGTCACCATAAAACCTTGAGGTACGCGCGCTTAGAGAATTTACTTCGCTCAGGTGAGTGAGCACGGACCCAGGATTCTGTTTCCATGAGGTCACCCCGCGACTGCATATGGAAGCTAAGTCAATCCGATTGCGTTCCTTCTCAGATTTGTCACGCTCGTGCAGCGGAGCTCCGTGCGTGCAGCTGTCAGCACTGTCGTGTCAATACACGCTGGTGTGTCTTTTCCCTCCTGCAAGTAGGTGTAAACCTGGCGAAAGGCGGTTTACATTAGCACGGCCAGGTGTAAGGTACTCGTGTATGCATGGTGTACCATAAGCTGTCATTGCTCAAAGTTTCTAGTCATCTCCTTGTCCGACGTAGCGGCGCGGACGCTGTCACATGCGCTGCACTTGTGTTCATTAATTGCCGTCGCGTTGGGTGCATGTTTTGAAGCCCTTTCTTAAACACGACGTTTACACCGTTTTCAAAAAACCACGAAACGCCTTTTTTTAATTGGTACAATGGCAGGATGTTTTCTCTGTCGCAGAGATGGAGTCAGTTTCAGATCATGGCAGGCAGCAGCGGGGAATGAAGCGACATTTCGGTGTTGCTTCGTCTACGATGTTGCAAGGGTATGTGTGCAGAGTAGAGAAGGCAGAACATGCGAAGTGCAGTTTCTCACATCTACATTGTAGAGTGTCG
>NW_014577502.1:131255-143092 GCF_000485595.1 Priapulus caudatus
GAGAGAGAGAGAGAGAGGAGAGAGAGAGAGGAGAGAGAGAGAGAGAGAAAGAAGAGAGAGAGAGAGAGAAGACGAGAGAGGGAGGCAGAGAGAGAGAGCAGAAAGAGATGAAAGAGAGAGAGAGAGGGGGGCAAGAGAGAGAGAGAGAGAGAGAGAGAGAGAGAGAGAGAGAGAGAGGAGGCAGAGAGAGAGACGAGCAGAAGAGAGAGGCCAAGAGAGAAGAGAGAGAAAGAGAGCAGAGAGAGAGAGAGAGTAGAGAGCAGAAGAGAGAAGAGAGAGGAGAGAGAGAGAGAGAGAGAAGATGAGAGAGAAGAGAGAGAGAGAGAGAAAGAGAGAGAAGAGAGAGAGAGAGATGAGAGAGAGAGAAGAGAGCTAATTAATTGCTAACATTCCTGGTTAGTCAAATGTTTAGCTTTCCTCAAGTAACAATCATCATTTGTCCGTCAAACGAAATGTTGTAGCGCAAAAAAATTCGTACGAGAATCACCGTTTAGCCGTTTCTGCCATTATAATCAATTGAAGAGCGCTCCGACAAAAATCATCACATCATTCTATCGAGGAGTTAGCTGATATTTCCCCGATGGTGGTGGGGCTCAGACCTTCTGCCTCCCTATAGGTTAACTTCTATGCATGCTGGCAGCTAAAGCATCACGATTATTGTGATAACAACGCTACCGTGCAAGGTACGAAGCTAAACCGCCAGGTTTATCTGTCACCATAATAACCTGGAGGTACCAGCGCTTAAGAGGATTTACTTTCGGCTCGTGATGAGCACGGACCCCAGGAATCTGCGTTCCATGAGGTCACCGACTCATATGACTAGTCAATCCGATTGGTTACCTTCCAGATTTGTGCCACGCTCTGTGCAGCGGAGCTCCCGTGCGTGCGCTCGAGCATGCGTGTCAATACACGCTGGTGTGTCTTTTCCCCATCGCTGCAAGTAGGTTGTAAAGCGCTGTGCGAAGGCGTTACATACTACGCCAGAGTGTAAAGTACTCCACCTCGTGTATGCATGGTGTACCATAAGTGTCATTGCTCAAGCTTCTAGTCATCTCGTGTACGCACGTACAGGCGCGGACAGCTGTCACAAAATGCGCGCAAAACTGTGTTTATGAATTGCCGTCCGCGTGTGGGGGCATGTTTTGAGCCCTTTCTTAAAACACGACGTAACACGTTTCAAAAAACCAACGACGTCTTTTATTAATTGGTAGCAATGGCAGAAATGTTTCTTGTCGCAAGGTATGAAGTCAGTTTTCAGGATCCGATCGGCAGGCAGCAGCGGAATGAAGGCACATTCGTGTTGCTGTCGTGCTACGAATGTTTGGAGAAGGTAATGTGTGAGACGTAGAGAAGCAAGACATGCGAAGTCAGTTTCACATCTTACATTGGTAGATGTTGCTGAGCTTGGATCGCGTTGAGGGATTTAAGGTGTGCATGCTGAGGTAGATACAAGAGACTGGAACGATGCCAAAATTACACTGAAGGCCTATGTCCAACCATCCGCCGTCCGGTGACACAATGGCTTTAAGTGAGGGCCGACAGCCAGTCCATAGCTCGATGTGGACAACGCAGCGATCATGCCACAGCTCATACGTGTTGACAACGCCCACGGCCGTAAGCTCAATGAAGGTAACACTGATTGTCTATCTGTTCCGTCCCTCCGTCGCGTCCGCCAACCCGCCCCGCCCGTGACGCGCCGCACATCGAACACGCGACGACTACGCCAACGCACGCCTACGCAACGCACAGCTACCGCACGCACGCACACACAACAGCACACACCACACAACAGACACCACACACACACACACGCGCGCACAGGCCAACACATATATATACTAACTTTAGTTAGTACTACCGGTATATAGATAGTGAGTACATAGGGATCAGTGGTTAAGGGCAGCTGAAGAGGTATCTGCTAGGTAATATATGTGATATATGACTAGGTAAAATGCAACTTAACCGCAATAAAAACCATTTAGCCGCGGTTAAACGTTAAACAAAGCCTCTGATCGAGTAGATAAATATGTCTAACACGATAGTACGTAACAATGTATCAAAGATGACCTAGCTGGCCGACGTGTTGGCGACTGGCTGCATATTTAACATATAAATTTTATTTACGGTAATTGGTCACGCCACTGTTTGAGTGAAAAAAAACTTAATTATTACCCAAGAGCGGATTTTCGTAACCCGGGTTGTCGTAACACGGAATACTACTGCGCGTGTGTGGCGCGGACTAGCTAATAGCCATATATATATAAAGCTATAAGACTGGTTCATCATCTATGTTATAACCATAACCATCACCACATTACAACAAATATAACGCTAATACTAATTCCGTAACTATAAACCTTATGCAAACTTACGGTCAGGCAGAAAATCAAGAACAAACCAATGTCCGGTCACAGGTTGGGCTGCATTCAATGTCCGGTCTAGCTTCGAGGGAAAGAGGTAAACTTTTTGCGCGTGTAGATAGTATGTGTATGTATGCTGCCGTGTCCCACCTTCTCGCGCACGATTCTTACACAAACCAGAATGTCTTAGAAAGTTTGCTTCTTAGGCAATCACGGAGACAATAAAAGACAAACAACTAACTTTTCCAGAGAGAATAAGTATTATTGTTGTCCAAAAAATATAGTAACAATAGAGACCTTATTTCGGCTAGCTCATCTTTTAGTAGCAACCAGGGTGGATAACACTGTCAACTTAATCCGATCATCTCTAACTGCAAAATTAATTGCTCACAACACCATGTCTGGTCCTACTGTTTTTTTTTTGCATTTTAAACTTGCGTGGCGCATTTGCTCAGAATATCTTCTAACATACAATCACCAAGTGGGTACGAGCACTTACGTACGTAGTACCACACCGGAACCCGATAAAATAACCGAAAAGTTTACATGAAATTGTGGTAACACTACACCTAGGAGGCGACTGTATCCACATACTACACAACAAAAAATTATACTTAACGCAAGTTTACTCTGATAAATTATAAATCCAGAAGCTAGCATGTTGCGACCGTTTATATACTGCTACAGTAATATAAGCCATACTGCCAGAACTACAAACTAATGACCATATTATCGAGGAAAAGTAACGGATTTTTTTTAAACGAGCACGTTAGAGAAGATACAATTTATCAATAGAAATGCAATTTTTGCAACCAGAAATCTATAAAAGTACTTTCATATCCAGCGAGAAGAATGTGTTTTCTAGAAGCATTGGCTATATACCCAGAATCCATGTATAACTGCATACATGTATGCATAATATCAAGAATACCATGATAGAAAATATAATATAATATATAAATTTTCTATCATGGTACTCTTGATACACATATATCGAATATATATGAAAACATATAATCGTAAAACTGATAACTGATTTGAACACAAGCGGAAATCGGGGCGGGGGGAGGGATTTAAATTTCATAAACCAATATATTGCGGGCAGGTGGAGGTACAGGCTTGGTGGGAATTGCCACATCCTCCCTCTTAGAGAAAAGTCACGCACAAGATAACGTGCATAAAAGAAACTTTGAAGAAGTTGAAGGAAAATTGAGAAGGACGTTTACACCAGCTGTCAAGATGAATTTTTTTAATGGGAGCAGGTAGCCTATGCATCTAGCCTAGTGATGCACTAACACATCCTGGCCGGTAACCACCACACGTATGTATTCATATTACTAGAAGCCAGGTAATTTATACGGGGCTACACATAACAAATAGTAACATAATATTAGCATCAACTGCATAAATATCGCACATCAAGACCGGGCGAACAGCAGACCGTGCCCACTACAATAGAAGATACTTGTAACGGTAGGACTGGTGTACACACCGACAGCTTGCGAACAGTGGGCGTAAATTCACCTTGTCGCCATGCCAACTGAAGTTCGTGGAAGCTGGTGCAGGTCGGTAGCAACAGATAGCTTGCTCTCAGGCTTTGAAGCTTTAAATTACTAGCGCTGTTAAGGATTCCCTCTCCCGCTGCTCTCGGACTTTGAAGATTTAAATGATTAGTGCTGTTAAGGATTCATTCTCGCTCCGGCGTCTGCTGTGACCCGCTTACACATGAATCTGTGTACCCTACAACAGCAATAACTTCCCAGCAATTGACCACCACTGGTCTCTACCTACAATGCCGAATTCTGTGCTACAAAACGTCCTTTGAAGTTCAATTTTGAACTAATAGCCGAGCATTTCTCTTTTCTCTAGCTTGTTTCCGTGGTATACTTACGCTGCACGCACACCCAACTGACCCTACACCCTTACCTCTATGCATACCACGCAACGTACTCGTAAGACCTAGATATCTCACTGTGGCAATCTCACTCTTTCATCTACGGGTTCATGCAATGCCGCTGCCTATCTCCTACATTCACTGCACAGGCTATTTGAAATACAGTGCTATCATTACCAGACACTGGGTGCGTGGAAAACAGATATAGAGCGGGCGCGTGTTGACACGAAATGACGACCCTCTGCACTGACATCTAGCCGGCCGTCACCAAATTGGTTTCGATCGCCGACTGTACTGCAACACCACAGTTACGACACTAGGTATATAGTGGCAACGCGAGTAGTGTGACAGAACACGTGGGCCCACCACTACACCTTACTTCCGCGGGTGCACGTTCACAACAGACGTGCCAACGTGCCGTTCTTCGCCGCCAGTCGTGGGCTATCAGCGTCGGCCTTAAATAGAGCTGCGTTTCGACGCTCGCTCACGCACGCACACCAACATCTAAGGCAACGTGTTCCTGAAGTCGTTAGTCCGGGGACGGTCCGGGATCGGCTACACGAGGCGAGACAGCGCGTCGCTCGCGCTCACTCCTCTGCCTCTTATTTTTCCCTCTCTCTCTCGCTCTCCCTCTCTCTCTAAACTCGTCAGAGGCTGCTAGGCCACATCTGCTGTATGAACCGACGTGAACGCCTTCGGCATTTTCCGATCTAATTAATGACTGCGGCTAACGAGCCGATAACGTACGAGACACCCGCCCCGCGGCGGACGCCCGCCCCGCCTCGATCGAGATGCCCTTTCGGCAGGGGCGCGCGCGCACACGGGCGGCGAGGCTGTACACAGGGGCTTTTGCAGTTTTCGTCACACTTGAGGTCACGCCATTCGGTTCTCCGCTCGCGTCGTGGGGGGGCGCTGCAGTCGACGGGTTCGGTGCCGCGTCGATTCGGTCTCCTGCACAGTTTAGTACTGGGAGAACTGACTTGCCGGATTCTGGCCGTAGTAGGCGCGGTCACCCTGGTAGGTGGAGTCCTGCGACAGCAGCATGTCCGCCTGCGAACGGAACTCTTCTCCCAGGTAGCTATCCTGCAAGGTAGAAGACGAGAGATGCGAGATGAGAGCAAGGTATAATCAAACCTAGAGTCAGCGATCGCCGCTATAGTACTCAGTCACCTGTCTGTGAAGAACACTTTTGGTGTTTTTTTATGAACTGGCAGTTATTTAGTTTTACAAAATGGTCACCTGTCCATAAATGTTAATTTGGACATTTTCCTTGAATGACCTCCTCATATGTTTTTCCTGTACTGAACTGCTGTTTTCCATAGTACAAGACAGAACAGAATATAGCTACGAGGAGATTCCAGAAGATACCAAGAGCAAAACACCAATAGCTGCAAGTATGAACACCTCGAATCTGTACAATCTGTGCGCTCGTGAGCACATGAAACAGCCACTGCTTTTGTACGGAGAGTGCAAGGAAACTTACCTGCGACAATTCTGGCTGGGACAGCCCCGACAGTCCTGGCTGGGACATTTGGAATGGCTGACTCATCGACAGGCCACCCTGCGTAAGGGGCTGCTGTGAGTAGGGCTGCGATCCATCCGGCTGCAAGCATACCAACAATGAGTAAACACGAAGAACCACTCAAAGTGAATGACACAATCACATTCAATATATACATTCACATTCTTTATATTTTCTTTATTCACATATACACTTTATATTTTCTTTATACAAGAGACAGATCACGGCGACTTGCATAGCAGGCCTCTGTATGTGCACAAGTCCTACAACAATACTAAATCTTAAACAACTCGGGCTTCTCAAGTTTAATTTATAAACAGACGCCTAAACGATCGATGTACAGAGTCAATTCCATAGAGCTAGAACACGACATATCTGGCACATGGGCACTTCCAGCGTCCCATCACAAGAAGCAATCATGTAGATCTGTAGATGGGGCAGCGGATCGGATGCTATCGTTGCAAGGCCGTGTGCAGACAGAGAGGTCAGGCCAACACAGGTTGTGGTCGTAGAAGGTGACATTCAACGCTGCATGTGTGGCGTGCTCTGGTTACCTGACTCATGTTGGACTGCTGAGACAGCATGCCCGGCTGTCCACTCATTGGCTTCTTCTGACTGCGACGGCCGCTACTTTTGCTGCCCTGACCCTGCCTGCCTGGCCGCTGCGGTGCCATAGCTGCAGCGCAAATGGAAAAAGCAATAAAAATACAATTAGTTTAGTTGTTATTTTATATACGTCTAAGATTTTTTAATCTTATCATTCTTCTTTATAGATTCAGTCAGAATTAAATTATTAACTTACTAGGTAAGTAGAAGATCGTAACCAAAAATCTAATCAAGTTATATGTGCTGGAATCAGATTAAGTATAAATCAGGAGTAACAAAGCAAAACTAGTCTGAGGAAACATTCTTGGTTCAATCCATAACAAACAACCCATTAAACATTGGTTAATGTGTATGATTATGTACAACCATATTTGCCTGAGCATGCACTCTCAACACACGGCCACGTATGCACATATTTAAATTGATACTTACGTTGCATCTGCTGATTGTAGTACGGCGGAGGCATGGGTGCCATGAACATATTCATGGGTATCGGTAGACTGATTCCTGCCATATGCGCTCTCGATGGGTCGATATATCCCATGGGGTCATGCGTTCTCATGTAGTTGTCAGCCTGTCACATAGCCACGTAGTCATTAATTTGCTGCAACAGCTTTCCAATTGATTTTTGAATGCCTCGCAGGAAGTTTTCCCTTCACATCGCCACAGTACACATTGAAGGTCACCCCTAACCACATTCAGTATGGAACTCCGCAGAAATAAAGTATTCACTATGAAAGGAGTGGCTGTATAATAAAGGTAAGCATAGGTAGTAACACTACTGCCAGCTGCGGGCAAACAAAAACTCGGCATAAACTCACAAGGCGAAATCCTTGGATGAATAAATAGTGAGTTTACTGACATACTAATTCCTGTTTCACTGCGACAGCAGCTTCGGCTGACAGTCACTTTTCCTTATTTGCCATTAGTTGAATTACACTGTTAGCATGATTGACAGACTACCAATACATGTTAATACAGGGAACATTCTAAAAAGCAATGCTTAGTTCTCATGCACCGAGAAGTAGACATTTTGGTGCGCCTGACGTACAAACTGGGTTAGCTTGACTGATTTATCACCAGTAACAACAGGGGGCATGGTTCTCTTCACTCAGATAGATATTTCAGCTAATTAAGTTGATTAAGCACGAATGTTTCGCTACAACGTGGCAGCGGCACGCAGCCTGGATGTGTGTTTGGCGTACCTGGTAGGGGAGCGGCGCTGCACCGCCGCCGTTCAGCGACGTACGGCTGCGATCATACACGCTGCCAGGGATCATGACCTCACGAGCATCAAACATGGCCGTCGTCATGAAGCGACCGCCCTGGCAAACACACAAACACACAGTTGCACTTATTTACACTCGTAACGCGAGGATGATCGCATCTACACTGTAGCATAGACGTTGCAGGAAACACGACCTCAACTGGCTATACAAGATTCCTATCCACAGTACTACACCACACAGCTATAATAGGCATGGTCGTAGGGGTTGTCCGGATCAGCTGTGTAACTGATGATACATTACGAAAAGCTTGGGTATTCTCGTTTCTAAATTTATTAGCTTTACATTTATATAGCGCTACTGGAATTGCCTTCCTATAATGCTAAGGATGTGGCCGTTGAGATTCAGCTGACTTAATTAGTATACAGATGACACGAGAAGACACACATACATAAACAAACTTGCAATTTAAGCTTTAAGATTTCGACCACAGATTACATCCCATTTCTATAATGAAACATGAATTGAAACTCAACAAGAACATAGCAACAATTTTGATTTTCGTTTGAAAAACTGGGTGAAGAAATTGTGGGGAGCGAGAAACTAGATTCGTGTCAGAACGATAAACTCACGAAGTTGCATGGGATCTTACCGGATTCGTAGAGTTGATGAGTTTGCGTGGCTTGCTGAATTGTATCATGGACTCGCGTAGGTTGTTCAGTGGCCCTTCTACCAGCACCTTCTGCTCCTTGAAGTACGTGAGCAGGTGATTCCACAGTGGCTGCTTGGAGAGCACCTTGGGGTTTCCAACCACAATCAGGCCAAACCTAAGCAGACGAATTAATAGGATGATTGTAGACCCACATCAGCACTACATCTTCCCACAACTTGCTCAAATACGAGCCCGAATAGTCGAAGTACGAATAGAAAGGCAAAAATGTAAATATTAATTACATATAAATATATATATATATAAATTAATTAATATATTATGGAACTTTCTTCATTATTAGCTTCACCTCATTTACCAAGCAATTATAAAGGCCTCTGCCTGACAATGTGAAGTGACAGCAATATTATTTAACAGATTGTTGCAGCTTTCAGTGGGAGACCAACAGCTTCCATGGGGAGCGCTCTGAGGGCTGCGCGTTCAGAGGCACGTGTTACCTTGCCCTGGTGACGGCGACGTTGAGCCGGCGTGGATCGTTCAGGAAGCCGATGCCCTGATGCTCGTTCGCGCGCACGCATGAGAGGATGATGAAGTCCTTCTCACGGCCCTGGAACGCGTCCACGCTGGCGACCTCAATCTCCTATAAAAAAAACACCGGCAAATGAGACGTTGACGCCAGCAAAAACACATCTAGCCTCATCCACACTACCTGCCATGCTTACATGGCTAAAACTTCACGAAAATATACATAGACATAAAAGAGAAACGAAAAGAAAATAGACACGATAAAAAGACACGAAAGAGACATATACACAAGGCATAACACACAGTGGCATCAATATGTGGATCCCTGTGTGGTGCATAACAAACATATGGAACACATATATGCACACATGCCTGCCAGCACACACACACACACACACCCAAACACACGATTCTTTAATAAAACATAGCACCACTAATCTGTGAAGACCATACACGGTTACGCCACACCCTTAGTAAGAACGCAACAGGTAGAGCCTAGAGTTGAGCCAGCTGTCGCAAGCACCGCACACGACACACACACACACAAGGATTCCACCACAACACACAGCGACACTGATCTACTACGAGCAGCGACCGACGGTTGTTTCTGCCGCTGCTGCCGCTACGAGGGAGGAGTCACGCACCAGGTAGAGCTTGGCGTTGAGTGAGCCGTTGAACTGCATGAACTGCACGAGGTAGGCTCGCTGGCCCTCATACGGCGTGATGATGCCCAGCTGCTCCGGCTTGATGCGCCGCCTTCAGGAAGCGACGTGACAAGCTTCTCCACGAGCGCAGCCTCCGTCCTGCAAGCATCGTTAAGCATCCTCAATTACCGCCATTGTCATTATTATTATTGTTATTATTATTATTATTATTGTATTAAAGCATCATCAAGTGTCCTGCCGTCATGGTCAACGATCACAGTCAATGACTATTGCCAACAATAACAGTCAATAATTACGACCAATGATTACGGTTAACAATTGCGGTTAATGATTGCAGTTAATGATTGCAGTTAATGATTGCAGTTAATGATTGCAGTTAATGATTGCAGTTAATGATTGTGGTTAATGATTGCAGTTAATGATTGCAGTTAGCGATTGCAGTTAATGATTGCAGTTAGTGATTGCAGTTAATGATTGTTGTTAATGATTGCAGTTAATGATTGTGGTTAATGATTGCAGTTAGTGATTGCAGTTAATAATTGCGGTTAATGATTGCAGTTAATGATTGCAGTTAGCGACTGCAGTTAACGATTGCAGTTAATGATTGCAGTTAATGATTGCAGTTAATGATTGTGGTTAATGATTGCAGTTAGTGATTGCAGTTAATGATTGCAGTTAGTGATTGCAGTTAATAATTGCGGTTAATGATTGCAGTTAGCGATTGCAGTTAATGATTGTGGTTAATGATTGTGGTTAATGATTGTGGTTAATGATTGCAGTTAGTGATTGCAGTTAATAATTGCGGTTAATGATTGCAGTTAGCGATTGCAGTTAATGATTGTGGTTAATGATTGCAGTGAATGATTGTGGTTAATGATTGCAGTTAGTGATTGCAGTTAATGATTGCAGTTAATGATTGAGGTTAATGATTGCAATTAATGATTGTAGTTTAATGAAATGCGGTTAATGATTGCAGTTAATGATTGTGGTTAATGATTGCAGTTAATGATTTCAGTTAATGATTGTGATTAATAATTGCGGTATAACAACCGCAGTTAACAATTATGATGTTATGAAATCAAGAAATGTACTAATGAATCAACACGTTAGGATGGATTAATGCAAAGAAGGCCACGGTCAACTCGATGATAATTCCTAAACTCCCTATAATGGATTCGTGAGTCAAAATGTTGGACGGGCATACAAGAGCAATACTTCGGGAGACACTAGTCTGTGTGTCTGGTGCCAGGGTTAGTAGCTGTTACCAGTGGTTTTTACCGATACATTAGTTATAGCAGAGAAATATATGATAACTATGGAAAAACCTTCGAATGAATGATTTTGAAATGGTATTATGTGTAATAACAATCTCTGTTATTCTTATCATCTTCTATCTTTGATATTTTTGTAGTACTACTTTGTAGTTTACTTAGTAATATCTTACTGTAATAATATATACAAATGACAAAGATATTATTAACCTGTTTAGGTAGGATGTTCCAGAACTAGCAATCTCCTCTTGCCCTGTCGTAGCGTAGAAGAACATGGGCTTGTCAGCCTGTGGCCATGGAAAATCAAGCCCCTTGTGCTGATGGTCTGTAAAAATAGCAAACATAGAGAAATATTAAAAACCAACTATGAAAATCCAACTTTGAAATCGAAATGCCAGTTTTCACGTGCTGCAGCTAGATACTGCAAGTAATTCGACAGTAGTAATCCAAAAGTCCACAAAGTAATCCAAAAGTCCACTAGTAATTAACAAGATAAACGAAGGTGCGACTACTTGCAATAAAGCAGCCCCTGACCTGCCCGAACCCACTACGAGAAATCCTTAATGCAAACCGCAACCAAACGAACAATGAACAAAGAACGCTCACCGCTCGTGACTCCGTTCTGCAGGATGCCATCGTAGAATATGTTCGACGGAAACACGCTGAGGGCTGGATGCATGCGGTACTGCACCTTCAGCAGCAGGGGGCGCATGCCGAGCACGACCAGACGCTCAAACAGAGTCTGCGACAGGCCGGCGTGCGCCGCCTTCTTACACATAACGACTGGTCCTAGCTGGCAGTGATCACCGACCTACGCGAGAGAGCACAGTGAAGATACGACAAACGACAACAAGCAAACAACAATGCACGCGGCAGACCCAGCGGAAACCGTTAACACCACAGATTCACAGAGTTCAGTATGAGAAAAAGATGACCACCGTTTGATCATCATGAATCGTATGCTGATTACACCAGACGACTACCAAGGTACCACCAAGTACCTTGAGTGTTCCAAGTCCACCGTGTAGACACCACGCACGCACACGCACACAGACACGCACGCACGCACGCATTCATGCATGCACGCACGCACGCACG
>NW_014577502.1:143514-154197 GCF_000485595.1 Priapulus caudatus
CGTTCGCTTTCTATGAACAACGTCATCGTAGTTACCGACGGCAACGGTTACCATAGTTACACAGCACGTTCGCGTTCTGTGAACGTCCTTGTAATTACCGACGGCAACGGTTGCCATAGTTACACATGTTCGCTTTCTATAAACAACATCATTGTAGTTACTGACAGCAACGGTTACCATAGTTACACAACACGTTCGCTTTCTATGAACAACGTCATTGTAGTTACCGACGGCAACGGTTACCATAGTTACACAGCGCGTTCGCTTTCTATGAACAACGTCACCGTAGTTACCGACGGCAACGGTTACCATAGTTACACAGCGCGTTCGCGTTTAGCAACCCCATCGTCACAGATACCCCCGGCAAAGGTTAGCATACATTCTTGTCAGTTGTCAGTTGTGTTGCCACCTACACTCAGATAGCGGCGCCCCCTACATCCACACAGAAGCGGCGACGCCCCCTACACTCACCCGCAGGAGCTCGCGCTCGCACTGATAGCGGCGCCCCCTACACTCACCCGCAGGAGCTCGCGCTCGCACTGATAGCGGCGCCCCCTACACTCACCCGCAGGAGCTCGCGCTCGCACTGCTCCTTCAGCGCGCGATACTGCTTCTCGTCGACCGCCGACAGCTCGCCCCCTACACTCACACAGCAGCGCCCCCTACACTCACACAGCAGCGCCCCTACACTCACACAGCGGCGCCCCCTACACTCACCTGGAGGAGCTCGCGCTCGCACTGCTTCTTGAGCGCGCGGTACTGCTTCTCGTCGGCCGCCGACAGCTCGCCGGTCTCGTCCTTCAGCTGCTGCAGCTTCTGCAGCTCGGGAAAGCCATCGATGCTGCGCACCTGGTTGTGCAGCGCGAGGAACGAGACGGGCGAGTCGATCGCCTCGCGGCTCTTCGCGCACAGCCGCACGACCTTCAGGCCCGTCTGGTGGATCTTCTCGGTGAGCTGGTCGACGGCGATGTTGCTAGGCGCGCAGCACAGCACCTGGCCCATGTTCTGCTTCGCGAGGTGGTAGACGATCGTCGCGCTCGTCTCCGTCTTGCCCGTGCCCGGCGGCCCCTGGCGGCGGGAGAGGGAAACGGCGGGGGAGGTAAGCGCGCGTGCTCTCGCGTCGTCGAGGGTGTGTTCGTGTTTCGGGCGATCGTCGATCGCGCAGCACGATTGCGGTATAATTTTCAGCGGTCGCTACTACTTACTGTCTCATGTTATGACTGGGCAATTATATAATAATTTGCTCTGCTCGGTATTATTTATTGGCACAACTTATGTCATTCTACGCAGTTGCATAAAACGCTGATGATATGTATATGTAAATGATGAAATAGTGCCAATTCGAACGCTTACATGTTTGCCGACCCATAAAAACTCAATCAATAACTAACATTACTTTTGCTCCTGTTGATAACTTAGCAAGCCATAGTTTTTAAGCCATGTAAATTTTACCCATGCTTAATTTATGTCAGCTCACTCCAGACAACTACCCCCACACCAGAACAGGGAGGAATCCACGTAAAATAATCTTAAAGCGAATCATACTCAAAAATGAACAACCAAAAAAGTTTACCTGAATCAGTGACAGGGGGCGCTGCAGTGCCGTCTTGACGGCGTACACCTGCGAGTGGTTGAGCTCGGGCAGGCCCGGCGCGCTGAAGCGCTTAGGCAGGTTGCACTTGATGATGATGTCCTCGACCTCGTGACCCAGCAGCTTGTGGTAGACGTAGCCGGACACGGACGTTTCGTCGACCGCAAACGTCTTCATCGCCGCCTGCATCCTGATGAACGAACGCCGGAATGCAACGCATGAGACATTACACCATCACGTTTCGTTCATATATATTTAAAACACTCTGTATACTATTATATACATATAAATATAATCTTGTGTTTATTGAATGTTTCGCAGGGGTAGAAATTAAGATGTGAACAAATACAACATTTTCTCTTGAAATTTTACAACAAAATGCACTTTTTCATAGTAGGTTTTTTTACCGAGGAAAACTAATAGCAAGGTGTGTATCACTTTATATTGTTGTTTTTTAAACAAGAGACCTGGGTTGGCACTACTCTCGGCCGTGTTTCCACTGGAATGAGCTTCAAACATGTTTGGCAAACAAAGACACTTGACACTACGCACTAGTGTTGTCAATCGGTTGTAATTTCGTAATCGATCATCAGTTGGACCCAAGTATTAGCCCTGTTTACTGTTTGTTTTGCACTGTTTACTACTGTGTGTATAATACATGTATGTTAATAAAGAATAACTTGTATAGTAGCAATGATATCTCTGATTCTCATCACTTTTCCAAGTTTTCTTGTTCAAGTTTTTTTTATTTATTTATTTTTTTATATTTTTTTTTAATGAAATTGATAATGGATTTTGATAACCAAGCACTTGGTTTGAGCCACTGTTCAACCGATGATCGAGTATAATCGATGATCGTGACATCACTAAGCGCTTGGTTCGAGCCACTGTTCAACCGATGATCGAGTATAATCGATGATCGTGACATCACTACTACGCACGTAGCTGCCACAAACGTGCTGACGTTTTACATGTCGCGTAGCAGAACTAATCTATCGTCTTCGCCACCTCGCTTTCCTAAATGCGAAAACTACCGCACGATATTCTCCTGCGAAAGCCTCCGAACGTTTACCTGTCGAAGGACGTCGACTTCCACACAAAGTCGATGACGAAGTTGTGGGTGCACTCGGTGGGCGCACCCGCCCCGTTCTTCAGCTCTATCCCCACCTCCTCGCCCTTGTTGTCCGGGATCTTCGTCACGTGACCGACGCCCGACCACGGCTTGTGCAGCTCGCCGAGGTAGCGCAGCCTCAGCTCGTCGCCGTGCATCAGTCTCATGTCTGCGTACGACGAAGAGAAAGGAAGCGGTTAGGTTTGCGCACACGTCGCCGTGACGACGTGCTGCAAACACATCTCCAACTATGACTCATTCATCCGTCAGTCTGAGGTCGCTGGGTGAATGCAGCGGTTATGTTTACATGCTGGTTGCCATGGTGACATCTAAACTTGTCCTTAGGCTAGATGACAGGTGCATGTTCATGAAAAATGAAATTGCATATAAACACAGTAGTTGCCAACCAATTCATCTATCAGTCTAAGATCACTGGGTGAATGCAGTGGTTATGTTTATATGCTGGTTGCCATGGTGACATCTAAACTTGTCCTTAGGCTAGATGACAGGTGCATGTTCATGAAAAATGAAATTGCATATAAACACAGTAGTTGCCAACCAATTCATCTATCAGTCTAAGATCACTGGGTGAATGCAGCGGTTATGTTTATATGCTGGTTGCCATGGTGACATCTAAACTTGTCCTTAGGCTAGATGACAAGTGCATGTTCATGAAAAAAGAAATTGTGTATAAACACACTAGTTGCCATGGCAATGTGTAAGCTTATCCCTCGGCAACAGTCACCGATCTACATAACGGTAACAGTTACGTTTATACCTTGGGGGCTGTTCCAATGAATATACTCATATTTAAGCATCAGTTGCATAAAAATACTCTGAATAAATGTGACACAAGTGTCATGACATACGTTTAAGTTTATACACTAGTTGCCATGTGTAAACTCATTCATAGACTAAGCATGATTTGCACGCGTCATGATTCTGAACCCGATAGTTGTGCTTGTATCCTAGTTGCAATGACAATACGTGAACGTATCCTGAACGAAGCCCGGCGCACACGTGAGTTATTTTACTCAAGTAAAATGACGCATGAGTCATTTTACTCACGTGTGCGGCGGATTTTCGTCGAGTAATTTGACGCATGCGTCATTTTACTCACGTGTGCGGCAGATTTTCGTTGAGTAATTTGACTCATGCGTCATTTTACTCACGTGTGCGGCGGATTTTTGTTAAGTAATTTGACGCATGCGTCATTTTACTCACGTGTGCGGCGAATTTTCGTTGAGTAATTTGACGCATGCGTCATTTTACTCACGTGTGCGGCGAATTTTCGTTGAGTAATTTGACTCATGCGTCATTTTAAATAACTCACGTGTGCGCCGGGCTTTAGGTGTTAGATATACACTCATAATTAGCAAGCTAACAATTACACGCACGCACGCACACGCACGCACGCACGCACACGCACGCACACATACAGTGGTTGTCATGATGACGATATGAAATCACACCCAACATGAGCCTTTGTGACTCTGTGATTAGGAGTAGAGGTCACACAGAAGAATAATTACTCACTATACAATATCAAATACGATGCAGTCACAAGTAGTCTGGGTATGCAACCAGAAAGTTTATGGAATATTATACATTCTAACTAACATGACCCACTCCCAAATGCCCTCCTATCAACGTTATACAAATAGATCTTCTACACCATGACACATGCGTGCTTACCTCCATCGGTTTTAGCCATAGTAAAGTAGGCGATTCTCTTCTTGTTCAGTCCAACGTCCCAACGCACGACGATGTTATCCTGAGTCTGTGACTCTTTCAGTTTCCGGTCATAATCCGCCTCCAGCTTCACAAGTGGCCCGAAGATGTTCTGATACTGATATCCGTCTTCGTATCTGGTCAACGGAGTATGACAATTTACAGCTTACTCTAGATACCACAACTACGTGTGACGTCCACCGGCGATTTTCTCAATGTCATGATGACTCGGGTGCCAGTTGATAGCACCTACATCGCAACTTGCGTTAACGTATGGGCCAGTTCGTTCGAAAAAAGATAAACAACCAACAACGCATCCGAAAAGACGGCATGACTCGCCGCAGAGCATGGACAAACATGAGTGCAGAGTTTTGTAAAGGAAGTGTCTGTTCACATGATAACAAACACAATACCCATAGTACACAGTGGTGCCTACACCTTAGCAGACATTGCAATACCTGAGCAGGACACCCTGTGGTTCCTCATCAACTCCGGGCTTCTCAAGGTCTTCGAGAACAGCTTCTGGATTCTCCTGCGAAAAATTTAATGTATGTCACTGTACGTGTTAACCTAGGAAGCGACTACATCCGCTTGCATGTAATTATGCATCCTAACCCATATAGTACAGGGTTCATAGTAGTAAGACACATGTTGAAATAAGGACTTATAAGACTCTTTCTGGAGGCCAAAATAAGACTTTTTAAGCGATTTCTGATAGATCACCGACTATTAAAATACACTAATAATATTTATATAAAGCCGTTTCGCCGAAATTCAACACAGAAAATCTTGAAAAATGGTCCTTTAGCAAAAAATAAGGACTATTAAGTACTTTTCTAAGATTTCACCAAAAATAAGTACTAATAAGGGCCCTTATTTTATTAAGCAAAATAAGTACTTATAAGACTTTGGAAGACCCGCTACGAACCCTGTAGTACACCATGTCATCATGTTATAAGTACCACAGAAGCAACAAACTTTGTGTAATTTCTAATTGTAATTTATAAGCTATAAGACGAAGCTCTTCAGTGATACAGCCTAAGGTGACAAGAGCCACAAGACGCCCTTATATTCCAAACATAGTTATATTCGTTCATCACTAAATTATCTTCTTATAATATATTTCTACATAATTTTCAATCAGGAAAATAGGTACACTCAAACCCTGATTTTACGCGCGCCAATTTAACGCGAATTCGGATATAACGCGACGAGTCATTGAACCTATTTTTGCTCTTTCTGGAACTTAAAAGTTTTTTGGCGAGTTAAGCCGGCCTTAGGTCGGATTGAGATTGAAATAAAAGGCAGCTGTAAATAGGTCAAAGATTAGCTCAGCGAGCCACACCGCATCGCCGAGGGCGCAAGTCGTTAGTAGCTGCCTTTTGTTTCGAGTTAGGCAGTTTACACATTCAGTTTGCTGGCAACATAATGGAAAATCGTGTCGTATGTTTTAGTCTGTATCTCCTGATTGCGGGTGTATACGAGGAAACGATTTCGCACGATGCTAGGCGAATGTACTGTGTACGATTTGAGCTGAAGTTGGTTGAGTTACGCATAGTAAATCATAGGTATTCTAAGGCTAGTAAATGACGAATTTCCCTTGTTTATTGAAGTCACACTCCTTCCCTATTATCTACTCCTGATAATATCTTAGGCTGTGACATCCCTTTTTCCTGAGATATATAAATAGATGGGCCATATATTTTTTTAGGCCAAGGCAAGAGTTATCTTTGGCATAAACTGAAATTTTATGGCACCAATCCATTGCAGTTAGAGGGAGCACCGAGGCAACTTGCCTTGTTATTAACACTTTTTATCTGGGACACGGAGGTATACGTAGACATTGAATATCTGGGAATGACACTCCTGACTCGGGCAAACCAAGTACAAGTTTTACTGCCTCAGACATCGTTCACTTTTTCAGGCACCGTGTCGAGTAGGAAGGGCAACCTTTTGCTATCGGTGGCGTGGTGAAAACCCAGCCCTTTGAGCGCACAGTTGATGTTCGGTGGCTATAGTGAAGCGCATGCGTACCTTCCACAGCTCCTCCAGCTTGGTGATCTGCTGCGCGGATATTTGGCGCCCTCTCATCTGCTCCTGTTCGCTCGGCATTTTCACGAGCCAAGAGAGGAAGCTACGGTCACTAATCAGGGGCTGCCACTGGTTCTGATCCCTGCGCAAAAAACAACAACACAAACCCAAGGGTCGAAAATTAATACACGGCAACTTTTCCTGGGACACCCCCTGATCTGTTGACGCAAAAGCAAAAACAACTATACGCAGTGGAAAATTTGTAAAAGAATTTTATCACGTATTCATGCAATATTGTTCAGTTACCCGGTATAGTCTTCTTAGCTGTACACCCTAGTGCAAGACAGCATGTGAATTTGCAGCTATAAATAGCATCTACACACCTTCCTAATAATTTTACCCGGTAAACAAACCTACTATGAAAAAGTGCATTTTTGTTGTAAAATTTCTAGAGACAATGTTATGACCCCTGTGAAATATTCAATAAACACTAGACTTGGTGTAAAATCAAGTCTCGTCTTGTCCAACACAGTTATCTTATGCCTATTTACTTTAACAGCTGTGTAAATTTGGGTGCAGGTAGCCTGGAGAGAGTTTAGATAATATCTATTACTTATACCCCGTTATACCTAGAGAAAACAGTTATAGAGTGACTCATACAAAGTAAGCAATAACCTACTGGCTTTACTTCCTGGAAATTCTCAGCAAGTTGATATTTTAACTAAACATTCAATGTCTGTTAGACCTTTAAATTTGGTTCCGCTCGTATTTTTATAATGTACTCATAACTCATATCTTATCACAGGCTACCACTTGTTCTAACACCTCAGCCAAAACCAACCCCCACGATAAATGCGTGCCATTAAAGACTTTGACCACTTAAAACACTTTCATTAGCATACATCCTGTACATGTGTGAAAAATACACTAACCAAGGTGCTATTCTGTCAGAGAAAAACAGTAAACATTGTGGAAGACCATTTTTTATACGCAGCCAAGCTGCCATGACTAATTTAACTGTTAATACCTTTGTACACAACTTGAACATTCACGTTGTAACAACAGAACAATGTAAACAACAAACGACCCCCAGCGTCACAAAGATACACTAGTATCACTAGATCATACCCAACACCAGTGTGCAGTACCCTAACGATTTAATTAAACAATGAAAAATACACGCCAAACCACAATACTACATAATTATTACCGTTATCATGACATTAATTTAACATTATTATGCATAAGCATCCAACTCATAATTACATAATGCACAGGGTGAGACCATTACCAGTTCATGTCCTTCAGACTGCTCTGTGTTGCACATGGCTGCCTGCACAGTAGCACGACAACGGAATCGGCCTTCGCGGGGATAAATCCGAGCAAGAACACGTTCCGGCATCCGCAGTTGTAGCACTCCAGAACAGTCTCCCCAAGCGGCCCATCCTGTAAGCAAGCACCAATTCAGGGATGACTGTTTCACAACCGCGTGTTATTGTGGCTATTCTACTAAACACACAATTAGTTATAATATATTTTGCACGTTTTGACAAGACTCAAAACAGATGCTTTTCAGTTGCGGATTAGCACGCTGTGTGTTCGTTGTTGCCTTAAGTACATAAACATAAATCCCGATGTAGCAACCATTTCCAAAACTACTCTGTCCTGGAATTGTGTTAGGTCTTTGCATGCGTGCGTGCCCACGTTTGTCTAAGCAGACGTCAGAGATGCAACACATATTTGAAGCAATCTGTAGTTTCTGGCCATCAAATTAGTAGTTCGAGGGTCACGTAGTGACCCGAGTTTGCTAGGAGGGTCCGGCATGCCCCCCAGAAAAAATTTTGATTCTGAGATGCAATTTCCTGCATTCTGAGGGTAAAAATGACAATAAATTGACAAAAAATGACAATAATTGACAAAAAAATATTTTTTTCGATCACAGTGAAATTCGTATTTTGATACAAACTGGTCGTAATGGTGCAAAAGGAATAGAAATTCGTATAAAATACGAATAAATCGTAGTGGTTGGCATCTCTGAGACGTGCATGATGGAAGTCATCATACCTTATGCAGGGTAACCTCCTTGTGCTTAGCTCGGACTAAATAAAGGTCATTGTCAAATAAAGGTCACAGACCTGTTTGGTACCGACACACATCTCCAAGATGTGCTAAGTATACAAGTTGCGTACGCCTAGGTCAATTAGGGCCGAGTTATAGAGCGGAAAGAAATAGATCAAGTCAAGGTAAAGGTCAAATAAAGGTCGTAGTGACCTGTTTTAGGTAGCGCTAGCGTCAATCTAGGCGGCGACGTGTATGAGAGCGTAAGGGGAAATGTGATCAAGGTCAAAGGTATAAGGTCATGGAATAAAAGTCACAGTGACCCTGGTTTTGGTACGTGCGCACCATTCTCCCCAAGATGTGTAAGTATCAAGTTTTGGTTAGCGCTGTATGAAATTTAGTGCGGTCGAGTTATAGAGCGAAGGGAAATGTCTGCCTGGCGGCGAGCTGGGGAGACATTGAAAACCATAGTATCCCCGCGACTTCGTTCGCGGCGATACAATAATCATCTGCAAGGCATTTTTCTTGCCTTCCCTGGTTTTGTATTAAGAACAGTAGCTCCTAGAGATTATATGCATACAACTGCTACTTACTAACGTATAACAAAATCGTCTGTCACCACACGTATTTGTTACCAGATTACTAATTGAATTGTTATAATTATTATACACATCAACGCTACGAATTTGAACGGCGCCACGACACCCCCGCACCGGTGCTGGCCACCCGATAAAGTTGGTTATTTGACATTTTATTTTGCCACGTTTACAGACCGAGGAGGCTAATCACAAAGGGCAATTATATTGATACCTAAATGCTATTTAACCAAAACGATGATTATTTTAGGCAAAATTCTATCCATGATTATTAACTGAAAACTATATTTCGTTTATAAGATATTACAATCCTTTTGCTTTTAAATGAATAAAATAGAAACAACCTCGGGCTGTACAGCCCTTGGCTGCGAAAGTGCGTATTGCGCAAACTTATCAGATCGTGCCGGGCACCTTTTGGAGTGGGCCACCGTTCCATTGTAATCAAACTGTAGTCGTAAGTTTTTAAACATTTTTTAATAATATTTCTAAGGTGATTGAACAATGAAAAACTTTTATGTTAGCGTAATTATAACCTAAATGAGCTGAAACTTTAACCCTTAGAACCTAGAGTAAAATTCTTCCTTTAAGTATAACCTTCACCTTATGGTATATCCAGCGTTGTGATTTAAACTAGATACTCAGTTCACTGTGCACAGTGTAAATTGAAGAGCCGGACCCGAAATTTCAACTATACGCCCACAACGCCATGTATGCACACGTGCCATTGCGGACCACTCCTTGCCTACAGTGCTCGAAATAAGAAAAAAAATGTGGTTGTCCTGGCGGACAACCCCGCATCAATCGGGTGTCCGCAACCATTTCTGGTTGTTCCAAAATAGCCCCAAATCTCCTATTTTCAATCACATAATAATATGATCAGAAAAACACCCAAAAACAGTGGCATAGCCAGGATTTTTTTTTCTTTTAAACAAGGGGGACAAAACAGGAACTGCGCAAATAGTGTGAATGACTTAATATTTTACTGGCTCCTCCGCCCTCCCTCTCCACACCCTACGGCTTCCTTACTCTCATGCTCTGCAATCCATGCAAAAATTCGCGGATCATTTTTGCTTCATTGTTCTCATGCTCCCAAGATATGTAAGTTGTTCAGTGGCAGGTTGAGGGATTCAAAGGAGGAGGGCCGTGAAAAACAGGCAGTTAGGGTGGGGGGGTCCTGGGTATGGGGGGTCTCCCTTCAGAAAAATTGAGAAAACTTGCTAGTTTGCGCTGGTTCCAAATCGAGTTATCACCTCTCATAAATCAGAAAACCTGACATATACAGTGTTGAAAATGCAGCTGGTCCCATATTTTTATATTATATCACGATTTAATTCACGATTACAGAGTTCGCCCCTGCGATGAGCTACGAAAAACTCGCGATTTGAAGTATGAAACTGAAACATTATATGTGCCAGTAGCCTACAGCCATTTTTGGTTGCGGATTGGATTTCAGTTCAGATGCAAATATGAGCAGTTATAGCACCATAGATTAATTGGGTACCACGCGTATATATAAGAATAGCCGAGTCGGATTTAGAGTCAGTGTTAGGGTTCAGGGATAGTGC
>NW_014577502.1:154222-160360 GCF_000485595.1 Priapulus caudatus
TTAGACTAATGTGACATGTCCCCTGATGATTCCCTTCTAACCTATTGCAAACCTTCTTACATTGAATGCACCGTTAACCACTGAGCTCGGTCGTGGAGCACAGTATCTGAGTCATCAAACAATTGTTGATAGACGTTCTCGAAGCCACTATTAGCGTTCTATGTTCACAAAACATAAATGGAGCAATTTTTACGCCAGTAAGAACCTAAATATATAACAAATATAACAAATAGCAAAGTCTTACTATTAAATATGATATCTATGCAACGAAATTACACCCCTAAAAGGACTTCCTTCTGCTAACCTTGTTTTTTTTATTTTTTTTAAATATTTATACATATTTTAATTGATTCCAATAATCATAGACATTTGCACAGATTTGGTAGTCTCGCTGGAATGTGTTGTCAATCGTTTGTAATTTCGCTAAAATCGATCATCGGTTTGGACCAAGTAACGATTGATCGTTATCATTCAGTTACTCGGCGGTGTTGAATCCTGCGTGTGCGTAACGTCGTGGCATGTACGTGGTGTTGCATGTATTGTTGTTTAGCCACTGTTTACTGTTTGTTTGTCCACTGTTTAATACTGTGTTGTATATACATGTATTTATAAAAAGGAAATTGTATAGTAGCTGATATCTCTATTTCTCTCACTTTTTCCAAGGTTTTCTTGTCAGTTAAAAAAATAAATAAAAAAAAATTGAAACGATTATGGATTTATAGCAAGTCGCTTGTTTTAACCACTTTCAAACGTATGATCGAGGTATTAATCGATGATCGTGACATCACTAATGAATGGATACTCGTTCTTACTTGCAGGCATATTCCGGCAGATCTTTCAGGCAGTATATCGTCCTAGTCTTCCTCAAAGTTCAGCTCGTTAATCCGCTGGGTTGCACTTTTGATTTCAGATTCCAGCCCTGTTTGTTCACGGTGGTAGTTCACCTGTTAATTCACCATTACCTTCTAATAGTATCATATAAAAAGTTAGTTAACAAATGCCATGTCTATGAGCTACAAGTATATTACCCGGACAGGCTGTGTGACTGCCCAATATACAGCCTGACATCCATCATTGAAAAATCTTGTACCTCTACAATAAATGCCGAACAATTACGTTATATCTCAAATAAAAATAGAAGTGTCATTGTCGCAACTACATGTATCCCCCGTGTTCTCCCGCAACTGATGTTATAGTATTACGAAGTTGTCGTCTAAGTCAATTAGGGCCGAGTATAGAGGGACAATGAAATAGATCAAGGTCAAGGTAAGGTCAAATAACTGGTCCATGAACCTGTTTTTGGTCGGGAACACCCATGCTCCCCAAGATGGGTTAAGCTCCTAGTGCACGGCCTTCTTGAGAGGGCGGGTACAGCGCGACGCCGTGAGTCAACGCCAACGGGCCGCGTTAAAGGAGGGAGGAGGAGGAGAGAGGAGGAGGAGGAGGAGGCATGGCAGGTAGGGAGAAGGGGAGGATAGGAGGTTGGAAAGGAGGAGGAGGGAGAGTGAGGAGTGAGGAGGATGGGAGAGGAAGAGGGGAGGAGGAAGAGAGGAGGAGGAGAGGAGGAGGAGGAGGAGGAGGCGTGGAGGAGGAGGAGAGGAGGGAGGAGGAGGAGAGAGTGAGCGGAGAGGAGGAGGAGGGGAGGAGGAGAGAGAGGAAGAGGAGGAGGAGGAGGAAGAGGAGGAGGAGGGGAGGAGGAGGAGGAGGAGGAGGAGACGAGGAAAGGATGGAAAGAGGAGTGAGTTATGGGTCAATGAAATGACGTAAAATCAGATCATCAATTTCCAAGTCTAAAAAGTATCGGGCTCTTTTTTCATTCTGAATTATATCACACATTATGTTTGTGGACGGCGCACGTTTAAAAGTCCGGTTCTTGACATAGAAACAACATTCTGATAGTACTTCTTTCATATGCGCAAATATGTTATCAAGGGAAACGTGCTTAATAGATTGTAGGTCTTATATAGTCATTTCAACGATATGGACGCCAGCCACCGAGTATAGATTTCCTGCGCCAATTCTTTCGAACAATATTACTTTCTACTTTTGAATGCTACTACTATATAAAAAAAACGTTATTCTAAAAATATGTAGCAAGATAATGTGAGGTGTCAATTATATGTTATTGGAAATTTCCTTGAGAGTTGGGTTGCGAACATACCATGTGCTGTGTTTATACTCATACGAATAAGCAGCTGGCAAGTAATTTCTCCATCTATATGTGTTCGGACATGAATACAGACGCGCCATGATGCGAAATCCGGATTTTTCTTGGTTGTCCACCGGACAATGTCTCAGACTGGTTAGGTTGTCCGGCGCAAATTCTGGTTGTCTCGGACAACCGGACGCTTATTTCGAGCACTGAGTGCGCATGCTTTGGAACGACACGTGGAAATCTCGAAACGACATAACATACCATAGCATTGCAACTTGCGTTGGCGCGAGCAGAAATAAGCATCATATACTCGTATATATATAAATATTAAAACATTGAAAACCAAGAAACATCAATCTACAACAACTTAATAATTATCATTGCGAAGATATGTACTTGCCTTGTGTTTAGGCCTACGCACTGTGAAAACCAGGTCCATTGCCGATTTTAGTCGCGCTGAACATGGCAGACATGGCGGCTGTCTGGTTGTTTTGATCCAATTCATCTCAGAAAAATGGCATAACTCGATAAATAAGTAGCGCCCAGTTACCGTGAGCAAGCCAGAGGTTTATAGATTCGGTTGAGCTATTACATGTGACGCTAGCTGTGTCGATGGTTGGATACCGAGCCGACTACAAGGATTTATGGGCAAGAATTTGAAACGGTATTCTAACCCTAGCAATACCGTTTCTTGGAGCTACAAGTGATAGCACTACAACATGGTCTTATGTATTCCTAGCCACAGTGTACCTTCTCGCTTCTCATCATGTGGTGTCCTATGACATCAAACAGGCGTAGAGCCTGGGCAGGCTGATATATTCGATACACTGCCATTGTTAACTTAAAATAATTAGGAATGCACTACAGTAAATTGTTCTACATTTTAACTGACGGGAACATATTTAAATTTGGGGATCATGTCGGACTCACCATGTTTTATGATAACCACAACAACCCCAGTGACAATGTAAAGTAAACTACGTATGTATAATGTATTGATACCCCGACAATGCATTCTGAAGCTGAAGAAGGGAATTGTGGCGCTGACGGTGCCGGCATACTGACGACATTACATTATTATCACTTAAAAATTACCCACGTTCTTTTCGTACCACCATTTTTACGACCCCTAGTCCTACCAACACAACATATGCCTAATTAACATAAAAACGAGATGGCTAAAACTGCGTAGGCAGTACACGGTACACAACTCATTAACGCTCAAGGGGATCGTTGTCGTATCAAGTACTAGTTACAGATATGTACCCAAGGTACATATATGTATACACAAAGGGTACCAGACTTGTACTACAGAAGTGTACCCTAACCCTAACACTAACCCTAAACATACCTCATATAAAAATATATACATAATACTAAACAACCTAAAACGACCTCGGGGTACATATCTGTAGTACCTGATACCACAGGCACTTGGGCCGTTTCAATAATAAAATGATGGTTAATAAGCCTACAACTTGTCAGTACTAGACCTGAGAGTATTCATAGTTTGATTTGACCTAATAACTTCACTTCAATACCGTCCAATACACAGGCACTTGAAGCATTTCAACTGTAAACACACGCCGGCGCCATTGCGCGCACACTGACACATAAATATAGAGCAGGTGTGAAAGCGCGATCCCAAAAATTCACTCGACGCTCGCTGTATTTCTTACGATTTCAACACAAATACACATCAAACAGCTTCCATCTTTGCTGCTAATTGAAGTACAGTGTTCACTTGTTGTAGAAATATTACGTCTCACTTCGAAAACGAGCTGTGTCACGCGAAATCACACAAAGACGTGCGGTGCCATCCGCCATGTACTTAAACTTGTTACAATCACGCGCGCAGTGCTAGCGAACGCGAGGAGAATTTCGACAGTCTTCTGTGTGATTTCGCGTGACACAGCTCGTTTTCGAAGTGAGACAATATTTCTACAACAAAGTGAACACTGTACTTCAATTAGCAGCAAAGATGGAAGCTGTTTGATGTGTATTTGTGTTGAAATCGTAAGAATACAGCGAGCGTCGAGCGAATTTTTTGGGATCGCCGCTTTCACACCTGCTCTATATTTTATGTGTCAGTGTGGCGCGAATGGCGCCGGCGTGTGTTTACAGTTGAAATGCTTCAAGTGCCTGTGGTCCAATACACCGCTGCACACCACATTCCTATAGCGCGCAAGCCATTGTGCACAATACACTGTAGGATAGAGTGTACTCCTCCTCTATCCTCTCCTATCCTACTACCTCTACTATCACTACACTCTTAGTACCATCTACTATTCTACTATCACTCTATCCTACTGTGTATTTGTGCATGCCAATGGCGTGTGCGGCTATAGAATGTGTGTTGCAGCGGTGTATTGGACGGTATTGAAGTCAAGTTATTAGGTCAAATCCAACTATGATACTGCCAGGTATAGTACTGAAAGTTGTAGGCTTATAACCATCATTTTATTATTGAAACGGTCCAAGTGCCTGTGCCTGGATACACAACGACCCCATGGCATATCATGCCATATGCCTCATCAAAACATATTCCAGGCATCAACAGCCATTCAAATGCACGAGCCTGACATAAATAACGTTAGCGTACCAGACTCTGCTCCTGGTCAACCTGAGGAAGCTTGTGTTGAGTCTGAGAAGGAAGTGTAAAATCGGTGAAATCAAACTCGGACCCTGCTGTGTCTGCACCCATCCAACTCGACGCTCTTTCTGTATCCAGGAAAAGTCAAAGTCTGGGAACTTGGTCCGTACGCATCTACGCTCATTGTTATCCGTGTTGAGAAACTTGCCTACGATGTTCTGTAAGAAACTTATAGTCTGATACTGTAATTATCCGCTAAAATATTTTGTCGATAAATTTCCGTCCAAATAGAACAGTTTCACTCTTTAGATTAGAACTAACACAAATTCTCTTTCCCACCACGTTGCCGTACAACGTCAATGAGCCTAGCGATTACGTCACAGCAAATCGCGGTCGACGTAGGCGCCCTCTACTCGTTCGGATCTATTTTTATGGTTGGTTGTGGTTATTGTGTTGGAGTTTGTAAATGTGAGTTTTCAACAAAATAATGTAATATAAATTTTAAGAAAGGAACAGACCCAACTATGTGAACCGTAATCTTCATATGAAACATGACAGCACAGGTAAAAAAACTAATAAGTAGAATATAACAATGTAAACACTTTGTTACATTAGGCTACTCAGTCATTACATTAGACCATTTGCCATGCAGTCAATGACAACAGTGTGGTGCAATTTTATGAATTACGAAACTCGCTTACACCAATCGTAAAAACCAATGCTTACGCAGTATTATTTTTATACGATGAAGGGAGCAGGACCTTGGGATGTTTTATGCAGAGCAAACTTCCTTCTGTGAGCATTATAAAACAATTTAAAACAGAATGATAGATGCAAACTGACGATTCTCGGGGTTTTAGTGTATTCTGAACATAGCGAGCTCAAAACATTTTCTTGTATGGCTGTGGTTTTGTACAATAACAAATTGTGTACAAACCATTGTGACATGTACCAGTACGGCCCAATCCCAAGCTAGTTGTAGCACCCCGGATTAGTTTATGCGAACTACAGGGCTCGAATTAACCGACGGCACCGACGGCAATTGCCGTCGTGCCCCTATCAATATCGCCGTACTGCCCCTGAAAATCCATCCCGACCGACGGCAGTGACCTGCCTTGCCTTTCTGTAATTGCCGTCGGTGCCTCTGGCTAGACTGCGTTCGCGCCGCACTGTTTGTCGCAGAGCGTGTACATTGTCTAGCAGAGCGTGAGGCCGGATACCAGTCTACCTTCGGCAAAAACAATAACCGTAAACGTGGCTTGCTGCCAACCGCTGCCAGTTGACGATCGATAAATCGGTGCGCCTGTTTATGGCCGTGGTAGAACACGAATATTTAAATGCTGCACGTGGACTCGGCCCGCACGCGATTTAAAGCGCGGATGAAACGATG
>NW_014577502.1:160385-161884 GCF_000485595.1 Priapulus caudatus
TTGGCATCTCTGAGACGTGCATGATGGAAGTCATCATACCTTATGCAGGGTAACCTCCTTGTGCTTAGCTCGGACTAAATGGTTGACAATGTGACTCCCTGATGTATTCCCTCTACCATTGCAGAACCATTTCTTACATTGAATGCACCGAACCACTGAGCTCGGGTCGTGGATGCCACAGTATCTGCAAGTGCATCAAACAATTTGTTGATAGACGGTTCTTGCCGGTAAGCCACTATTAGGGTTCTCTGTCACCAAAACATAAATGGAGCAAGTTTTTACTGCAGTAAAACCATAATATATAACAAATATAACAAATAGCAAGTCTTAACTATTAAATATGATATCTATGCAACTGAAAATACACCCGCTAAAAGAACTTCCTTCTGCATAACCTGTTAATACATACTTCTAAGTTGGTCCCAATAATCATAAACTCTTCTGGCACTAGAATTTGTATGTCTCGCTGAATGGTAGTTGCGTTGCTACCACCCTCGATTGTAATTTCGTAATCGATCAATCGGTTTTTGGACCCATAACCGATGATGTTAAATAGTTACTTTCGGGGTTGAATGCAAGTGCGTGTGCTAAGTTCGTGCGCATGTAACGTGTGTGCATATTGTGCTTGTATTACCTGTTTGCTGTTTGTTTTGACACGTTTAAGCTACTGTGGTATAAACTGTATGTTAATAAAGGATAACTTGTACTATAGCGATTATATTCTGATCCCTCATTTTCCAAGTTTCTTGTTCAGTTTAAAAAGAAAAAAATAAATAAAAAAAAAAAAATGAAATCGATTATGATTTGATAGCAAGCGCATTGTTTGAAACACTGTCAACGATGATCGCGTATATCGATGATCGTCGACATCACTTATGAATGGATACCTCGTTCTTATTGAAGGCATATTCCGGCAGGTCTTTCAGGTCAGTACTGATCCGTCTCAGTTTCTCTCAAATTCAGCTCGTTATTCGCTGGGCTGCATTTTGATTTCAATTCCAGCCCATTGTTTGTTCAGGTGGTAGTTCACCTGGCTCTACTTCACCATTGACCTGTAAATATATATAAAAAGTTAGTTAACAAATTCTCCATGTACTATAGCTAAAGTGAATAACCGACGGCTCGTGTGCTCGCGTCATATACAGCGCTTAACATCCTCATTGACATCTGTACTCTACAAACGCCGACACTTACTTATATCTCAAATAAACTAAAAGGGGGGGGCAGTTGTTCGCACTACATTCATGTATCCCCGTGTCTCGGAGATGCTGTAAGTCAAGTTTTGGTCGTATATAGTCAATAGGGGCCGATTATAGAGGAAGCGAAATATGATGAAGTCAAGGTCAATGGCAATATAAAGTCACAGTGACCTGGTTTGTACGTCGACACCATTCTCCCCAAGATGTGTAAGTATGCAAGTTTGGTAGCGCTAGGCTCAATTAGGGGCTAGTTATTAGACGGAAGGGGCAAGGAAAAATATCAAGGTCCAGGTAAAGGTA
>NW_014577502.1:165503-175336 GCF_000485595.1 Priapulus caudatus
CGAGTTTGATTTCACCGATTTTACACTTCCTTCTCAGACTCAAACACAAGCTTCTCAGGTTGACCAGGAGCAGAGTCTGGTACGCTAACGTTATTTATGTCAGGCTGGTGCATTTGAATGGCTGTTGATGCCTGGAATATGTGTTGATGAGGCATATGGGGTCGTTGGTGTATCAGGCACAGGCACTTGGACCGTTTCAATAATAAAATGATGGTTAATAAGCCTACAACTTGTCAGTACTAGACCTGGCAGTATTCATAGTTGGATTTGACCTAATAACTTGACTTCAATACCGTCCAATACACCGCTGCAACACACATTCCTATAGCGCGCACGCCATTGTGCACAAATACACTGTAGGATAGAGTGTACTCCTCCTCTATCCTCTCCTATCCTACTACCTCTACTATCACTACCTACTAGTACTATCTACTATTCTACTATCACTCTATCCTACTGTGTATTTGTGCACAATGGCGTGTGCGCTATAGGAATGTGTGTTGCAGCGGTGTATTGGACGGTATTGAAGTCAAGTTATTAGGTCAAATCCAACTATGAATACTGCCAGGTATAGTACTGACAAGTTGTAGGCTTATTAACCATCATTTTATTATTGAAACGGTCCAAGTGCCTGTGCCTGATACACCAACGACCCCATGGCATATCATGCCATATGCCTCATCAACACATATTCCAGGCATCAACAGCCATTCAAATGCACCAGCCTGACATAAATAACGTTAGCGTACCAGACTCTGCTCCTGGTCAACCTGAGAAGCTTGTGTTTGAGTCTGAGAAGGAAGTGTAAAATCGGTGAAATCAAACTCGGAACCCTGCGTGTCTGCACCCATCAACTCGACCTCTTCTGTATCCAGAAAAGTCAAAGTCTGGGAACTTGGTCCGTACGCATCTACGCTCATTGTTATCCGTTGTTGAGAAACTTGCTACGATGTTTCTGTTAAGAAACTTATAGTTGATACTGTAATTATCCCGTAAAATATTTGTCGATAAATTTCCATCCAAAATAGAACAGTTTCACTCTTTAGATTTAGAACTAAACACAAATTCTTCTTTCCCCACCACGTTGCGTACAACGTCAATGAGCCTAGCGATTACGTCACAGCAAATCGCGGTCGACGTAGGCGCCCTCTACTCGTTTCGGATCTATTTTTATGGTTGGTTGTGGTTATTTGTTGGAGTTTGTAAATGTGAAGTTTTCAACAAAATAATGTAATATAAATTTTAAGAAAGGAACAGACGCCAACTATGTGAACCGTATCTTCATATGAAACATGACAGCACAGGTAAAAAAACTAAATAAGTAGTAATATACAATGTAACACTTAGTTACATTAGGCTACTCAGTCATTACATTAGACCATTTGCCATGCAGTCAATGACAACAGTGTGGTGCAATTTTATGAATTACGAACTCGCTTACACCATATCGTTAAAAACCAATGCTTACGCATATTATTTTTATACGATGAAGGGAGCAGGACCTTGGGATGTTTTATGCAGAGCAAACTTCCTTCTGTGAGCATAATATGTCCATTATAAAACAATTTAAAACAGAATGATAGATGCAAACTGACGATTCTCGGGGTTTTAGTGTATTCTGAACATAGCGAGCTCAAAACATTTTCTTGTATGCTGTGTGTTTTGTACAATACAAATTGTGTACAAACCATTGTGACATGTACCAGTACGGCCCAATCCCAAGCTAGTTTAGCACCCCGGAT
This sequence comes from Priapulus caudatus, assembly GCF_000485595.1. Lineage (NCBI taxonomy): Eukaryota > Metazoa > Priapulida > Priapulimorpha > Priapulimorphida > Priapulidae > Priapulus > Priapulus caudatus. Next base: position 167,246 of record NW_014577502.1, read on the forward strand.
TAGTTTATGCGAACTTACGCCGAACTATAATACAGGGGTACCAAACTAGGATTGAGCACAAGTAGCTGTGCTGTACAAGACACTGATTATAATGAGAATCCTAAACTAGCAATACCATCTTAATAATTGATTATGGGAACAATAATAACGCTATTAATGGGAGAACCAATAATTAGTAAAAAGTAAAATTAAAACTATTGCTTATTCACAAGTTAATGAATTGGTGCAGTTCATGCAGCACAGTTTATGCAATTTGACATGTTTTTTTCAAGTATAGATCCATTGATGCAAATCTTTCATGCACTGGACTGCTACTGCACACTTCATAATAAACAGGCTATAGTTTTAGACATTACCTACAAACCAGTGTAATATAATCAGGGTCCAGGGCTGTAGCTAGCAGGGGGGCAGGGGAGCAGCTATCGCTCTTAGGGTCTAAGACCCTCTCAGCGCAGCTGCCCCCGCCAAAAAAAAAGAACCCAGTGAAGAATAATGGGAAAATACTCGCTTAACCGTTTCGGGAGTTTTAAGTATGTAACCTACCTGAAATGGCTGGAAATGGCATTTCAGAGCTTCTATATATATTTCAAAATTTTTTTGGGGGCATGCCCCCAGACGCCCCTAGAAGCGAGCGCATTAGGCGCTCGTTCATCTTGCCCCCCCCCCCCCCCCATACATTAATTCTTAGCTACGACCCTGGTCTGCTGTCATCGCTAACTACCAGACTACCACACAAATTAAGGATTGGCTCTATACACATAGTGTCATGTTGACTACTTAATATTAGCTGCAGTTCACTTGTCACAGGCTTATGACTATGTGTATTTTTGCAGAGGCCCAGTGATATAAAATGCACACAGTTAACTTTCATGTATCTAAAATTTGCATCCGAGGCATCTGCCTTTAAGTTTCAAAATTGCTTTACAAGTCACATATCCCAAAAGTCTGTTAAAAATACGCAGATGTGAAAATTTTGCGATCTTGACCTTTGTGACATTTAATTTTCAGAGTGTGCAGGTGAAACTAGAGTTGGGTCATCGGACAGAGCTGCGAACAAGGCCCACGAAGGAGGGCTTCACACACGACTGGACAGTGTACGTGCGTGGACCTGAGGGCAGTGACATCAGACACTTTGTAGAGAAAGTTGTCTTCTACTTACACGAGAGCTTTAAGAAACCGAAGCGAGGTACATGGAAGATATTGAATTAGAGCAAACGAATGAATATGGATTCTATCCATGAGTGAGTCGTCTTACCACCACGATTAGGCCTACAGTCATGATATAACCATATTTCTTACGTGGTTTGAAACTAATACTTAGTAGCTGGGTGTTGTAGTTGCATTAGATTACAATTAACCTACCGCTCATGCCAATTTAATCCAAAAGTGTACAATTTTAGTGTGCAGTTCTTTATTAGCTGAAAAATGGCCATAATGCATTATATCAAATTAGTAGTGCTGCTGGTTTTGATGTTATGTGCAAGGGGTCTGGGGAAAATACATTGCAGAAACTTCATAACATTTTTCAAAAGGATGTTGGTACTATCACTGGTAGTTAATTCATTAATAAAAATCTCTGGAACAGGTAACAAATGAAAGGGGCGAGTCACTGTAGGTTCTCAGTGTAACTTGGGTAGTGTGTGTTGATATGTGGAGTGAATTAGCTGGGTACTGTCATGTTAGTAGTAGTCTATTAATGTTGCTGTGCTGTGACACTTATAAAAGTGGCTGTTGTCATGTTGTAGGATCGTGACTAGCAGAGAACTCTCTCTCTGCACCACACTGTACTAGGGTGTTTGCAGTTGTGGTACATCAGGGGTAGAAATTAACTTTTGAACACGGGAGTCTAAAAAGAGGGAGTCCGCAGCAAAATGAGGGAGTCCGCAGTCTGATGTTCAAAATTAAAGATATTAACAATAACGCATAACTGCGCTTATTTTTAAGATTCATGCGGTTGCACGTTTGTCAAATTTTCTTTGGATTTTAGCTGGAAAAATACGGTATTTCCACGAGGCCGTGCTTGGAACGAACTAGGTAGCATGGCAGAATTTTCAGGGAGTCACACGGACTCCTGCATATGTCAAATCAGGGAGTCCGACAGTAAATCTGGGAGTATTTGACTCCGGACTACCGTTCATTTCGCACCCTGTACATGCAATCTGGGAATTGTGATAATCGTGGATCCTCTTAGAGTGAAATTTCACACCACTTTTCAGTCAAATGCTGCTTGCTATACTGTCAGGGCCCTTCAATGACATTAGCAGGAGTATGCATGACTCCTTGATAATTCTGCAACACCTAACGAAACATCCAAAAAACATTATATTATAGCAATAGCTATAACATATGTAGCAACTATGATTATATTGCTTTTAATGTTTTAAATTCACATTCTATGGCAGGGGTAGAAATTAACTTTTGAACAAGGGAGTCCAACGACTCCCTACCCTCAAAAAGAGTGAGTCCGCAGTCTGAGGTTCAAAATTAAAGATATTAACAATAACGCATGCACTTATTTTTAAGATTCATGCAGTTGCACGTCTGCCAAATTTTCTTTGCACATAGCTGAAAAAATACAGTAATTCCGCGAGGCCGTGCTCCGGAACGAACTAGTTAGTATGGCAGAATTTTTAGGTAGTCACACGGACTCCTGCATATGTCAAATCAGGGAGTCCGACAGTAAATCAGGAAGTATTTGACTCCGGACTCCTGTTCATTTTGCACCCTGCTATGGTAATATATGATAGATAGCACAATAAATATATGTCATTCCATGGCACTTACTTCGACTTGTGCTGTATGTTTTTGTCAATTTTAGTTATTGAGTGTGTCCCGTGAGTCCCTGTGAGTCCAATATTTCTCTGCAGATTCCCTATCCAGAAATGGATTTCGGGTCGTGGCTTTTACTCAGAAAAAAAGCCACGACATCTACGACTGACCGCGAAACGATAGTTCATGTTGAATCCTTACGGCACTGTGAGAGGTTTTCTGCTAGCGTAGACTATAACGGCGGCTATTCTGTTGACATTTGCGACGCGGCGTAGTTGTCAAGGAGCCACCGTACGAGGTGAAGGAGTCCGGCTACGCGGGATTCAACCTCCCCATCGACGTCTACTTCCGCAACAAGGAGGAGCCGAAGAAGATCCGCTTCGACTACAACCTGTTTCTGCAGCTGGAGGGCCAGCCGCCGGTGAACCATCTACGATGTGAGAAGCTCACCTTCCAGAACCCCACCGACGACTTCAGACGCAAGCTGATCCGGGCCAGTGGGGTAAGCAGCAGGGTCTCTTGCTGTCTTGTCCTTCTATTGCTTCTTCCATAGTGTGCAGTGTATCATATATGCCGTATCAATGTACTGGCGTTGCCCTATGTGGTTGAGTGAACCATCTGTCAAGCCGTGCCAATAAGCTCATTTCGTATTTCGAGGATTTAGGTGAAATTAGCCAGGTTGCTGATTTCGGGGAAGATTTTAGCAAACTGATCCGTGCTAGTGTGGTGAACCAATTGCGTAATGATATAGTTCGATGGGTCTTTCATTGCTCCAAGCCAATAAGCAATTTTAAATTTTGGTTGTACATTCTCGGGAACCCCCATTTCCTAACCATGTCATAGATTTTCGTTACTAAACCATGGTTCGCACAGTCCTTGAAAAGTCCTTGAATTTGAGGGGAGTCTTTGAAAAGTACTTGAATTTAGTAAATGTTGATTTTGTGCTTGAAAAGTGCTTGAATTTCATGAAAATGTCCTTGAATTTTTAGAAAGAATCCTTTCCTGTAATAAAAAGAAACGTTGTACCATCAATAATGTGCAAACCTCAATAAAAATTGCATTAAATGACCTTAAAAAGCTTTAGACACGATAGACAGTTAAATGATGATCATAAATTACAGTAAGTCAGTAAAATCAGTCAGTAAATCAAGGTATGTTGTAGAAGTGACAGTGTTTAGAAGGGTTTATTAATGTGATCCAGGTAAGTTTTAGAGGTGACATGCAGTGATTAAGAATGGGGTTATTAAATTAATCCAGGTATGTTTTGTTCTGTGTATGAATTCCGATAAAATGTCTGATAAAATGTCCTTGAATTTCCGATAAAATGTCTTTGAAAAGTCCTTGAAAAGTCCTTGGAAAAAATTTCAGTCCTCCTGTACGAACCATGTAAACAGACGCCTGACATGCTGTAATAACGTAGCAAGCCGGCTGTTTCCTTAGCCTTAGGAAAAGAGTGTGTTTTTGAGCTCCCTTTGAAATGTAAACATTCTAGGTTGACACTGTGTTATTGTCGAATGTGCAAAATGTTTTTACAAACTTGAAATGTGGTGAAGCAAGCACTATAAATTCCATATTTCAGCAGAGTGTTTGGTAGGCACAAACTTGCGCAGTGCATCACGTATTTCACCAAAGTGAAATTGGCTTATTACGTGATACAGCTGGATGACTCATCTCCCAAGCTACGCAAATCACCCATTCACCCATACCCCCTGTGCCTATTACAGTGTTTGTTATCCCGTCATCTGACTAGACACCCCTGTGTAATAATTATATGCTTGCACTGCGCAAATATTGAACTGATGAGGAAATGTGTTAGTAGCTATAATAGTATAGCGGCTGGATCTTGGTGCAGTACGCATTTCTGCGATGTAGGCAGTTTGGAGTGATGTCACCTTTACCGAGCTATTGCTTTTGTAGGTGGAAATGACTCAGGGAGAGACCGGGGAACCACAACCTATCTCTAGCCCGCCGGACGACGCCAGGAAAGTGAGGCCTTCAGAAAGGGTAAGTGAGAAGCTTTCACGCGGTGCAGAATAACAACAAATCACATACATCATCAATTCCTCATCTCTCTCTCTCTCTCTCTCTCTCTCTCTCTCTGTTCCTCTCCTCCCCCTTCTTTTCTCCTATTTCTATCTTGCTCTGTTTCTATATCTGTCTCCTATCTTTTACTTGCTTGCTGTTCTATATCCTCCTTCCATTTTCTCTGTTTCCTTACCATCCACTCTCTTCCTCACCTCACCCATTTCTCTATCTTTCTGGCGTTTTCTTTTTTTTCCCATCTATCTCACACACACTTTCCCCCTTCCTTTCTATTTCCTACTTACACTGATATGCATGATTTTCGAACAGCCAGATGATATTCTGACAGCACTGTGTCACTATGTTTCCTTAGTTATCCTGCATGTGATGTTGAAGAGAACGCGTCATATCCCTATCGCACGTGCGTACCAAACGTTATCAACATCCGAGGCACTTCCTGGCTATCATGAGTGCAGCATAGGTCACAGTCATGAGCTTATATTATAGACAGTTCCTGAAAGTGTTGTCCCGTTGTTGTTCGAAATTGTTGTCTTGGCCACCTTGAAACGTTGTGACTGTTCACACTCCAGTCAGCTACTAGGTAAGTGTGTGTGCATGGGTGTGCATGTGTAGATCCGTGTGTTTGTATGAGTGTGCGTCCATGTGCATGTGCATGTGCTTGCAGCATGCTCGCGTGTGCATGCGTGTGTGTGTATGTGTGCGTGTGTCCATGAGTGCGTGTGTATGCACGCGTGCGCATATGTGTTCAAGCATTGGTGTCTGCATGTATGTATTTGTGTGTCTGGATGCATGAATTTGTGTGGGTGGATGCATGTGTATGTAATGGGAGTACGTGCATGCGTAGATACATGTATGTTGTGTAGTGTGGGTGTGTTTACCTGTGTAAATGCGCAGCCGTATGTGCGTGTGTTTGGAAAGTGGGGGAGGTGTGTGCACAAGCATGGATGTGTGAGTACATGTGCATGTGTGTCTGTTGGGTGTGTTGTGTGTGCGTGGATTTTCCAATAGTCCTGAGTATCCAGTTTTGTTAAGGCAACATTAATCAATAGGTAGGGACAGAGTGATATGTATGCGTGTATGTACATACGTGTGTACACGCTCCAGCATGTGTGCCTGTAGGTGATGGCGTTTGTGCATCTGTTACTTATACTGGATATGATGGTGAAGGCAAGCATTGCTACAGACACACTCATATGCTGAGACAGCAATCCCTATAAGAGGTTAATTCCTTGGTCTGCGATGACGTAATGGCGGTCGTAGTTGTGTGTTGTGCAGGAGCAGCCACCGGGTAAGGGCATACCTTCAAAAGACATCCGGGAGGAGGCAGAAGGAGAAGCAACCCTCCCTACAACCGTCACAAAGCGCTCCTCTTCCCCCTTTACCAGCACGATGATTGATGCGTCCGCCATGGCCGCCAAGAAGTCACGCCCAGGAGAGGTGGCCGTGAAAAAGGAGAGAAGTAGTAAGCATGGTTGAATTTGTTCATTTAGATGTGTAAAATAGACAGATCCAGATGAGACGGGATACTAGAGAAGCGTTGCCGAAAGGAGATGTTGATCCCAATTGCGCTGAAGCGCAGATCTTTCGCGCAGTTCCGCGGCAAGGGCGGCACGGCGACCGGCGGGAACGTCCTACGACAGTATGCAGCGCTGGCAGCTATGGATCCGTGCGCGCGAATGAATTGGCGCGGCGCAGCGGATCCATAGCTGCCAGCGAACAGTCCGCAATTTTAGTGGGGACACAGAGGGTAGACATTTGGGACGTCAACAGTGTTGACTTGCTATAAAAACTGTAACCCGAGTAATCTGTTCGTAACCGAGCTGTGTGACGGAAATCAGAGAAACACTGTCGAAATTCTGACAATTCGCGAACCTTGCCCAGTAAGCAAACGGCTGTCAGAATAACGAAACACTACCGGCGCTCTTCGCGCCCCAACGCTGCAACGTTTTTGCAACGTTCCAATGGCGAGGCTCGTACGGGAGTTGGAAAGCAGTGCGCCGCCTGCCCGCCGCCTATAGCCCATAGACTGGCACTCCTCTGGCATCGCCTCTCGCTTAGCTTAGTCACTCAATGGCTAATCGAGGTGGGAGCGAGTCCTAGTCTATATATAGCCTTTGCACCGCTGCAACCTTCTTGAAAGAGAGTAGGCCTATACTAGAAACATGAACAATTTCGTAGTAAATAGATTTCGTATTTAGTTAGCATTATATTTTATTGAAACGCTTCAAGTGCCTGTGTCTAGTATAGCCTAGGGGTATTCTAACCCTAGCAAAGAGCGTTTCTTGCTAGTCGTATAGTAGTCTAGTAGTACTAGTGGTTCAAGGATAGAGAACATGGCTCCCAATATTATATGGGCCCCAATGTATGGCATGGCCAATAAAACCAATGTCATTTACATCAATCTAAATATAATATTATATCAATATAATAGGTTAGGGTTATGGTTAGGGTTCGTCATAGCTCTAGTACTATAGCCGCTTACATTAACTGCCGTGCTGCAGACGACCCCTTCGACCGCCAGATAACCGCCAGCGGCAGTTAATGTAAGCGGCTATAGTACTATAGAGCTAGGTTCGTCATTATTAGTAAGTTAGTTAATACTAGTAACAGAGTTAGTCATTATTACTATTACTATTAGCTCTGCGGTCCTGGTAGTTACTAGTACTAGTACTAGTAGTGCTGGTAACTTAGTAGTACTACTACTACTAGTACTAGTAGTAGTAGTAGTAGTGCGGTCGGGTAACAACGCATCTTTTGCGCAACGCCATCTTGTACACGGTCTCTAGTGCCGCTAGTGGCTCAGTCTAAACGAACTGATGATCAGTGTGTGCGTACGTGCGGGCTTGATCTTCTGCCAGTGCTGGTAATATGCAAAAACGGCAAAACGGGCTAGAGTCTGAGAGGAGATGCGAGCGCGGGGTCAACAGTTCATAAAGGAAGGAAGATGGCTACGATAATAAAAAGCGCGACGTCAGCGATTCAGCCTGCCGTGTCCAATTGACTGTACGCACGTTCATTACGCCAAGTATCTCTCGCTACACCTAAAGTTATAGTAACTCGAGCGTTACAAACTCTCCACGGCGGCAGTCTAAGCCTAATTGCCGTTCTTTCTGTGGGAAATTCTCTCCAACATCCTCGAAGAGAGACTCGTCGTGCCATCTACGGGTAGCGATAGTACCAGAATAAATTCACGGGCGTGTAATTAAAGACATTCGAAATCCCTTTTATCCCAAAAAACGAACGCGCCAACCAAAAAAGTTCCAATTAGCGACATTGAGT